>NC_091981.1:238105669-238110669 GCF_044704955.1 Pristiophorus japonicus
GGTGTAAAATTGGTCAAACCTTTGGTCCTCAGGAAATGAGTGTACTGCAAAAGAAATAATTTAATTCTACACACCAGGGCACAGTAAGGTGCATGATCACAAGATGAGGCTTACTGCAGACTCAAACTGTTTGGTGAAATAGCCTATAAACTCATGTGGTGATAGACACTGTCTTTAACTTCACAACTGATTTCATGTGTCCTAAGCTTCACTTTGGGATGTTGTCTGTGCCCATTCTAATGGGTATACATACTTCGCACTACACAATTGTGGCAATCTGCAGACTATTGTAGACAAAATGTCTACCCTCAAAATCGAGGAAGACTTGCTTTCACTCTAAAAGTGAGTTCTCAGGTGACTGAACAGTCCAATATGGGAATTACAGTCTCTGCCACAGGTGGGACAGACAGTCGTTGAAGGAAAGGGTGGGTGGGGAGTCTGATTAGCCGCACGCTCCTTCCACTGCCTGCGTTTGTTTTCTGAATGCTCTCGGCGAGGTGCTCAGCGCCCTTCCGGATGCTCTTCCTCCACTTGGGGCGGTCTTGGCCCAGGGATTCCCAGGTGCCGATGGGGATGTTACACTTTATCAAGGAGGGTTTGAGGGTGTCCTTGAAATGTTTCCTCTGCCCACCTATGGCTCGCTTGCCATGTAGGAGTTCCGAGTAGAGCGCTTGCTTTGGGACTCTCATGTCGGGCATGCAGATGATGTGGCCCGCCCAATGGAGCTGGTCGAGTGTGGTCAGTGCTTTGATGCTGGGGTTGTTGGCCTGATTGAGAACACTGACGTTGGTGCGTCTGTCCTCCCAGGGGATTTGCAGGATCTTTGTAATCACCCACTGAAAGACATGACTGACTGGTAGAGAGTAACTTTCACCCATTGATTTACTCTCACTCTTTGTGGGAGGTTCTTTACTTCAATTTGCTGCCCGGCCCTCCCACCAAATCACTGGAACTCATTATAATGCAAGTGTTAATGTAGTGCCAGGTGCTGGTGCATCAGACTGCCCAGGCCTTTGGGTTGCCTTTCCTTGGTGTCTTCTCTTCTGTGGCAAATGAATCTTTACATTTATAGAGACTGACTAATGGCCCAGTTAAAGAGGTTTTCGAGACCTTCGATACCAGTTAAAAATAATTGTGATGATCATGTGAACAGTAAGTTTCATTAAGTTCAACTATCATTTTAACATGTTTACAAGTCCATGTTGTGAAATGGTTAAGGATAACTAAACTTGTCCTTCAACATGTAACAGTTGCCTAGACCCTACAGGTTTTCTATTTTACTAATTATGTTCGATAAAATACTAATGTTATTAACAATGTGCAAGTTGTGATCATTTCCTTTTTTTGTCTATTGCATCTTTGCTAACTAAAAATTCAATCCATGTGCAAAGGAGGTTCAGTGGCCAATTAAAACCATACTGGTGCAATATTAGAGGACTTGTTGCTGTTGTCTCCCTAGCAATAGGCTTGTGTGCGGGCCCAACACAGTTTTAAAATGTATACAACTGTTATGATTGGTTCAATTTGTATTTGAGCATTCCCTTTGAAACTTGATCAGGTATTGAAAATCCAAGGTGTCCCAAAATCCTTTTCTATGTTTACAGGCATTTATATAATTGTGGCCGAGAAATCACGGTCGGCTGCTTCCCGCGGGGGATCGGGTAAAAAAGTTTTAAAAAGATGCGCACTTACCGGAACCTGCTGCGCTCAAGAGGGATCCCACTCCTGAGGCCTCCACTGACTGCGTGTTGGAGTACCTGCATGTCAGGACGTCCGCAGGGCTGGAGATGCAGTCACATGGCTCTGGGCAGCCAATCCAAGTAAAGTATATACTCATTCATAATAATGGGAACTCCGTAAGTTGGAGTTCTCATTATTATGATTGAGAAACCCCCCAAAACGCACAAAAAAATAGAAAAAATACACCACATATTTTTATTATTTTACATTAGTTATTTATGTATTATAAATATATATATATATATTTTTCAGATTAAAAAAAAAATTTAAATTATAGTTTCAAATAAACTTGCTGTAGTGGGGAGGGTTTTTAAACAATAAAATGTGTATTTTAAATTTTATTTTATTATGTTTTTGTGTATTTTAAAACTCTTACGCCTGTAAAAGTAGGCTATGTGCCTGCTTTTATCAGGTGCAAGAGTTTTCAGGACATCCACCAGGAAAGATATGGGTAAATAACGCAATCTTGCCCATGCGAATATCCTGGATGTGGGGAGATGGACGATCGGAAAAGCTGGTTTTCAGTGCATGCGCATTATGCGCTGAAAACCGGCTTTTGCCATGCTTTCCCGGGTCCGTACACACTCCGTACTGACCTGGAGGCCGGAAGTTCTGGGTGTATGTTTTTCTGCTGCCTTTTTTTGAAGATGTTGGGGTTTAATGCAGTGAAATCGTGCGGCTGCATAATTAAACATTTATGTAAATCACTGTTTTGGAATTCTAAATATAAGCGGAAACATAGATGCTTCAATCATCTGCTTTTGTGTCTCTACTCTAAACTCTCAATATTTAAAAAAAATTGTTTTGATATGAAACTTCTGCTCAAAAAAGCTGCGCGGGCATGTTTTTAAATCATTTGTTAAAACAAATGCAAATACTGCCAAAGCTGAATTGAAAACACGTCAACATCCCAACTGGGAAAAATAGACATTTTCTGTATGTTGTAATTATTTAGAACTAGCAGAGATCTGCAAAACATTTGCAGTCAAATCAGTATCTGTACTGCAACAGTTTACACTGTTATCACCTTTTTTGTCCATATAATTAACGCTGATGTCCGCCCTCCTCTCTCTCGCTCGCTCCCTCCCCCTCTCTCTTAATCTTCCCTCCCTCCCTATCACCCTCCCTCCCACCCCCTCTCTCTCCCTCCCACCCTCTCTCTCTCTCTCCCTCCCACCCTCTCTCTCTCTCTCTCTCTCCCACCTTCTCTCTTTCTCTCTCTCTCCCACCTTCTCTCTTTCTCTCTCTCTCCCTTCCACCCTCTTTCTTTCTCTCTCTCTCTCTCTCTCTCTCTCCCTCCCACTCTCTTTCTTTCTCTCTCTCCCTCCACCCTCTCCCTCTCTCTCTCTCTCTCTCTCTCTCCCCCTCTCTCCCTCCCACCCTGAGTCCATGATCAGATCAGCCATGATCTTATTAAATGGTGGAGCAGGCTCAAGGGGTCACATTGCCTACTCCTGCTCCTATTTCTTATGTTCTCATGTTCTCTCTCTCTCTCTCTCTCTCCCTCCCACCCTCTCTGTCTCTCGCTCTGTATCTCTCTCTCTCGGTCAGTTGTCTTTCTCTCTCGCTCCGTCTGTCTCTCTCTCGCTCTCTCTCGCTCCATCTGTCCCTCTCTCTCGCTCCCTCTGTCCCTCTCTCTCGCTCCCTCTGTCCCTCTCTCTCGCTCCCTCTGTCCCTCTCTCTCGCTCCCTCTGTCCCTCTCTCTCGCTCCCTCTGTCCCTCTCTCTCGCTCCCTCTGTCCCTCTCTCTCGCTCCCTCTGTCCCTCTCTCTCGCTCCCTCTGTCCCTCTCTCTCGCTCCCTCTGTCCCTCTCTCTCGCTCCCTCTGTCCCTCTCTCTCGCTCCCTCTGTCCCTCTCTCTCGCTCCCTCTGTCCCTCTCTCTCGCTCCCTCTGTCCCTCTCTCTCGCTCCCTCTGTCCCTCTCTCTCGCTCCCTCTGTCCCTCTCTCTCGCTCCCTCTGTCCCTCTCTCTCGCTCCCTCTGTCCCTCTCTCTCGCTCCCTCTGTCCCTCTCTCTCGCTCCCTCTGTCCCTCTCTCTCGCTCCCTCTGTCCCTCTCTCTCGCTCCCTCTGTCCCTCTCTCTCGCTCCCTCTGTCCCTCTCTCTCGCTCCCTCTGTCCCTCTCTCTCGCTCCCTCTGTCCCTCTCTCTCGCTCCCTCTGTCCCTCTCTCTCGCTCCCTCTGTCCCTCTCTCTCGCTCCCTCTGTCCCTCTCTCTCGCTCCCTCTGTCCCTCTCTCTCGCTCCCTCTGTCCCTCTCTCTCGCTCCCTCTGTCCCTCTCTCTCGCTCCCTCTGTCCCTCTCTCTCGCTCCCTCTGTCCCTCTCTCTCGCTCCCTCTGTCCCTCTCTCTCGCTCCCTCTGTCCCTCTCTCTCGCTCCCTCTGTCCCTCTCTCTCGCTCCCTCTGTCCCTCTCTCTCGCTCCCTCTGTCCCTCTCTCTCGCTCCCTCTGTCCCTCTCTCTCGCTCCCTCTGTCCCTCTCTCTCGCTCCCTCTGTCCCTCTCTCTCGCTCCCTCTGTCCCTCTCTCTCGCTCCCTCTGTCCCTCTCTCTCGCTCCCTCTGTCCCTCTCTCTCGCTCCCTCTGTCCCTCTCTCTCGCTCCCTCTGTCCCTCTCTCTCGCTCCCTCTGTCCCTCTCTCTCGCTCCCTCTGTCCCTCTCTCTCGCTCCCTCTGTCCCTCTCTCTCGCTCCCTCTGTCCCTCTCTCTCGCTCCCTCTGTCCCTCTCTCTCGCTCCCTCTGTCCCTCTCTCTCGCTCCCTCTGTCCCTCTCTCTCGCTCCCTCTGTCCCTCTCTCTCGCTCCCTCTGTCCCTCTCTCTCGCTCCCTCTGTCCCTCTCTCTCGCTCCCTCTGTCCCTCTCTCTCGCTCCCTCTGTCCCTCTCTCTCGCTCCCTCTGTCCCTCTCTCTCGCTCCCTCTGTCCCTCTCTCTCGCTCCCTCTGTCCCTCTCTCTCGCTCCCTCTGTCCCTCTCTCTCGCTCCCTCTGTCCCTCTCTCTCGCTCCCTCTGTCCCTCTCTCTCGCTCCCTCTGTCCCTCTCTCTCGCTCCCTCTGTCCCTCTCTCTCGCTCCCTCTGTCCCTCTCTCTCGCTCCCTCTGTCCCTCTCTCTCGCTCCCTCTGTCCCTCTCTCTCGCTCCCTCTGTCCCTCTCTCTCGCTCCCTCTGTCCCTCTCTCTCGCTCCCTCTGTCCCTCTCTCTCGCTCCCTCTGTCCCTCTCTCTCGCTCCCTCTGTCCCTCTCTCTCGCTCCCTCTGTCCCTCTCTCTCGCTCCCTCTGTCCC
>NC_091981.1:238113169-238239832 GCF_044704955.1 Pristiophorus japonicus
ACTTCAAAAGCCTGCTTGGTGTAGTCCCCCTCCCCTATCCGGAATTTCTTGTCTAATGTAATTGTGGGGCCAGTGGTTTAAGGAGAATGGCTATCACCACCATCTCAGGGCCACTTGGGGTTGCCAATAAATGCAGCCTTATCCCAGATGCACCCAGCCCGAGAATGAGTAAACTTTAAAAAAATTGATAATTCCTAAAAAAAAAAATGCCAGCAAAGATGTTTCAAAGATGCTGAGACCCCTCCTTCTTCCCCACACCCCCCCCCCCCCCCCACTCCCGAAGAAAAAACATGAATTAAGGTATTTGGACACATATGGCAATTGTATAACAACAACTTATATTTATATAGCCCCTTTAACGTAGTAAAATGTCCCAAGGCGCTTCACAGAGCGTTGTCGAACAAAATTTGACACCAAGCCGCAATAGGGGATATTGGGGTAAATGACCAAAAGCTTGGTCAAAGAAGTAGGTTTTAAAGAGCATCTTAAAGGAGGAAAGAGAGGTAGAGGCGGAGAGTTTTAGGGAAGGAATTCCAGAGCTTGTGGCCTAGGCAGCTGAAAGTACGACCACCAATGGTGGAATGATTTAAAATCAGAAATGCTGAAGAGGCCAGAATTGGGAGAGTGCAGATATCTGAGTTGTAGGGCTGGAGGAGATGAGATAGGGAGGGGTGAGGCCATGGAGGGATTTGCAAACAAAGATGAGAATTTTACAATAGTATAGGTAACTTTAATAGTGTTACTTTCAAATATGTAATTTTTTATTATTGCTGTTATGTTGGAAAATGTAATTTGAGCCTTGACAAACTTAATTGAGGAAAGGTGGGTGAAGAAGATTTGAAAAAGTATTTTGATTTGATTGGTACATCTTGCTAGTTCACCTTCCTTTTGCTAAGACATTTGTATTTGAATGAATCTTCATTAAATGTTCCTGTCTATTAGCCGTGGACGAAATTTCAATTGAGGTGGGGTAAATGTTGATGAGCCAATAGCTTTAAGTGTGCATACAAATTTGCATTATACAGCTGTGATACCAGAGTATGGTGATTGTGCAGTGTACGTTAAATACTTTAAAAATATATTATTAGCGACTTTCTTATGGTGTTGCTCACAGTGAATCAGAGGATATGCTAGTTTATAACAATGAAAGCTGTTATGTCACAGACTGCAGCATCAGGGTCACTGATGCACTGTAACTGAATGACTTGGGATTCTGGCATCTTTGCCAGTGTTTTGGAGATCCAGTTGTATAATTCTGAATTTTTCTGTGAAAATCATAAATGCGCCCTTGATTATTATGGGCTAAGTTTCCTAGCCATTGACTGTAATTGGGCAAAATGTATCCATATTTTCTTCAACTCAGTATTTATGTTTCATCCCTTTGTTTTTTACAAGTCGCAATACACAAGAAAACTGCTGGTATTAATTAACAAATTATCTGGGCTTTGGTAGCAGTTGTGTGGAAAATACTGGACTTTGCTGGCATTGGGGAGTGAGTGTGTGTTGTAGTGCTTCAGAGGGAGCACTGGGACGGGATCTGCGGTTTGGTTTGCTGGAGGATCTCTGAGATATGGCAGTTTTTTGGGGTGGGGGAAATCCTAAGGTTTGGCAGCATTGGGTGGTGAGGCCAAGTTTCAAGAAATTGGGGGAGTGAGCATGGGAGGTTGGGCGGTGCAAGCCCTGGGTTGTGTCAGAATTAGGGAAAGATCCTGGGTGAATGACAGCCCAGGTGGGGAGTGGAACATTGTGGTAGGTAGCAGAGTCTGTCAATACTGCGGGGGTGGAGTGTCTCTGGGTGTGGCACTTCAATGAATTGTCTGTAGTGCTTGGTGGGCAGGGGGCTGGGCGGGGTTAGGGGGACGGCCTTTGGGCTCTGGAAACACTAGGAGGGCTGTTTTTTTTTAACTCCCTTACCTGGTGTCTTCAGGCAATGGTTGGGCCCACAGCCTGTTTAGAGATGATGGCGATTGTCTCTGTAGCAAGTTACAAGAAAGTGCCAGAGATTGTCCAAATATTGCTCTCTGCTCTGGGTTTCTCACCCAGTTACTGCCGCCCGTCACAGTGAAATGTCGCATCCTCCGCACAGTGCTTCCTCACTTACCGCAGCTCTGATAGGGACATGAGCAGGATTAGAGCCTGCATCCACTCTAGGTGTATGGCACCAGAGTAGCTTTGTGCCATACAGCCCAGGAACACATCTTTTTATTTGAACACAAGTTTTCACCCATGGAAAAGGCCTTACTACTTCAAACAAAACCATGTTTTTAAAGTAATATTCTTTTTTTTTTTCAGATGCAGAGGGAAATGGTTTACACAAAAGAGGCCCCTCCTTCCTTTCGCCACCATGGTCCTCTTCCCCATGGACCACCAAGCTCGCCACCAATAACCCAATCAATGCCACCTTCTCCATCCAGAATCCCGTATAATGGAGGGAGAACCATACCTATGCCAGGCAGTGCCACCGTCCCTAGGGACAGACTGTCCAGTATGCCACCATCAAGATCCATATCCCCAAGTCCGAGTGCCATCTTGGAGAGAAGAGATGTGAAGCCGGATGAGGACTTGAGCAGTAAAAATATTGCCCTCTTCAGAAATGAAGGTCTGTACGCTGATCCTTACATGTATCATGATGGACGAATGAGTATTGCTTCATCCAGCACTGGGATTCCTGGGGATGTACCAGACCATATCCTGTACCACCGTCCTTCATTGAGGTCTGGCAATGTATACCCCAACACCAGTGTGCAGACTGAAATGATGGAACAGTCATTATACAGAATAAAGCCCAGAAAATATTCTGATGGTTATATACCAGCTGTTGGCTCCAAAACACCACCACCTTCTCCGCAGAAGATAAGTGACATGCGCCTAATAGATATTCATGGACCGAGTACTCACATGGGTCATCCCGCTCAACTTGACAGATCCTCTTCTGTACGTAACAGGAAGGATTCTGGGCCGCCTATGGTTGTGGAAACGGCAATAATCAAGTCACGCAGTGCTGCTTCCTCACCTTCCATTTCTGAAGTAGTCCTGTTTTCAGCTGACAAACAAATGTCGGGATACAGTGGCGCACCTGGAACACCTAATGACCCGGAAACCAGGTAAGGGGAACTGAAGTGATTGGAAATGGAGAGGAACCGTTCAAGAAGATGACTGCTTTGTATAAGTTTTAGCTCAATTGTCAAATAGATTGAACTAAAGATCCCCATTCAGTTCATTGCCCTTTAGTGAAACTAAGTCCTGATAAATTTGTTATACTTTGCTAAACTATTTACACTGGATCAGAATTTTGTACTTAAAATAACCATCGTGACAGCTTGAAAGCACAATCCACAGCACCTCATTTTTCTTCGTGAGCAAAGATAATGGAATTTGGTAGGAAAGTTCATGGAAATGGTAGGAAAGGTCATGGAATCTTTATTCAAAATGTAATCGAAAAACATCTAGAAATCGAGAATATAATAAAGAATAGTCAACACAGATTTCAAAAGGGATGGTTCCGCTTGACCAACCTTATTGAATTTAGAAGTAACAGAAAAAGTAGAAAAGGGTAATGTAGTAGATGTAATATACTTGGTACCACACAGTAGACTCATGACTAAAGCCAGAGCTTGTGGAGTAGCAGAATGGAGGAGCAAGTAGCAGAATGGATAGTGAGCTGGCTACAAAACCGGAAACAGAGAATAGAGGTTAAAGATAGTTACTCAGACTGGCGGAAGGTAGGAAGTGATGTTCCACAGGATAGCTGGTGGGACCACTGTATTTCACAATTTACAGAAATGATTTGGACTCGGGAATCAGAAGTACAATTTCAAAATTTGAGAATGACACCAAATTAAGAGGAATAGTCGATACTGAGAAAGACTGCAATAAAATACAAGAAGACATGATTAAACTTGCAGAATGGGCGTTTAAATGCCAAGTGAATTTCAATACAGATAAGCGTGAGGCAGTATATTTTGGTAAGAAGAATAAGGAGGCCACATATTCCTTGGAAAATGTTGATTCTAAATTGGGTAGAGGAGCAAAGAGATCTCGGGATGCAGATTGACAACTCGTTAAAAGTAGTATTGCAGGTTAACTATGCCATTTAAAAAAAAATGTAAATAAAGCACTAGGGTTCATTTCGAGAGGAACAGATTTGAAAAGCAGGAAAGTTATATAAAAGTTGTATAGAACCTTGGTTAGATCACACTTGAAGTCCTTCATTGTGGATCATGTGGCTGATGCCGCTTTCCATTCTGTGCCATCTCTATGATCCCCACCAGGTTTTTTAGCAGCAGCATTGCACCTTCATCTCCAAGATCAGAAGAAGTGAATCAGTGCCAAGAATCTTTACCCAAAACACACTGTGCAACAAAGCTCTTTCAGGTGTATAATTACTTTTAAAGTGAGAACTCTGGATGCTTCCCATGTTGATGTGGATGGGCTGGTTGGTTTGTAGATTTGCTTTAACCACTTTAAATGGACAAAAATGCCGAGTAAACATTTGTAGTAAGTTTTTTTTTCCTCATGAAATGTTGTTTAATTTAGGTCTTCCTCACTCTGTTTGTCTCCTTAGCGTCTTAGTGTATCGTGGTATGGGGAGTGAAAATGATCTATTCACTGACTTCTACCAATAGTGCTCCTGTGAATCGATTGAACCATGTTTAAAAAAAACCATGGTAACTCTTTAATAGGTTACTATCTCTCTCTATTCATCAGCACCATCACCATGTCGAGAACTGTAGCTGCAAGCCTGCACCTTGATACTCCCCGCTCCAATGCATTGGAGAACCAATGCAATGTGCTATCAAGGTGCCATTTAAAACTTCCCAAGTGATTAAGTTAACAGGCAAAGCCAGCCCTGTCCAGCATAGCTATTCTGGATCAGTTAAGAGTATGACTGGGAGTGATCCTCCAGAGTTCTGTTTCACCGAGCATCCACTTATGGGTGGATTTTGTTTTTTAATTTCCTCAAATTTGCAGTCCAACGCAATAGATTTGTATCTTCACAATGTTTGTTTGTTTTGCTATAATGGAGAAAGATCGACATTCTGTTCCTGTTTGTTTTCCTCTCACCCTAGCATTCTGACACCACCCTCCTCCAAACTAAGTCACAAATGAAAGGAAGGAGACTGTATCAATGCATGACTGAAGCAGTTTTATTTAGATAAGGTGGGACACCTGATGAATAAGATACCTAAAATAGTAGCTTTGAGGTACAGTGCACCATTGTCATAACAATACCTCAAGATTCAGCACGTCTATTTAATTGGGATAGAAAAACACATGTATTTGTCCTCACTGAGTTCAGTCAGTGAAGCATTTTTGTTAACACATAAGAAAGTAACTTTGTACTTACAGTAGATGAAGAGAGGGCTGAAGTGCCATATATCAAATTTACAGATTTTTCTTCTCACTGTTTTCTGTAATTGTATTGTTCCAAATGGCTCCAGAAACTAAACTCTTGGGACAAACCTAACACACAGCTGGCTGTAGCTTGAGTGTTTAAAACTCAATGTACAGGTTCATAAAAACGTAAATTTCTAACTCCATTATTGCGAGAGTCTGTTTGTTGAAAGAAATAATAATGATGGCTAGTTTCAAGTGTGCACAAAAATGCCTCGGGAGATTAATAACTATTCTCATAAGTGTTCACCAAAGAAGCCCATTTAACAGCCTATTAATCATAAAACTACGACAGTCTAGCCAATGTAAATGTTTTACCAAAGATATTTCAATTACTTATTGTCATTTGTGTGCTACAACGTACTCCATTTGAAATTCCATAACTGCATCTTTAAAAGTAAAGATACTGGAAAATAGAAACATAGAAACTAGGTGCAGGAGTAGGTCATTCGGCCCTTCGAGCCTGCACCACCATTCAATAAGATCATGGCTGATCATTCACCTCAGTACCTCTTTCCTGCTTTCTCTCCATACCCCTTGATCCCTTTAGCCATAAGGGCCACATCTAACTCCCTCTTGAATATATCCAATGAACTGGCATCAACAACTCTCTGCGGTAGGGAATTCCACAGGTTAATCTGTTGTATACTTCAGAAGCGAGTGAGTTATAAAATATAAAGCAATATAAATGATGAGCTAGTGTCTTAATAGGATTTTATTTTGGCAATGCTTCAAGTTTTCTTGTTAATCATGCTTGAATTTGACTTGGGTGGTCAAATAGAGCATTGCATTATTGTTCAATTCAATTGTTAAATTGTTTAAGCAGTACAGTAACTACTGGATTTGATGAGCTGCTAGCTTTAGTGGGCCAGATCTCAGTAGGTTTTTTCAATGGCTGGATCAGTGAATTTATCCCGTGCATAGCTGAGTTATACAAACCAAGGTGGTCTCACATCGATCCAATCGCTGGTCTTGGCTGAGTTAACTGGTTTCAGTTAGGACAGTGATCGGATTGGCCTCTGGATTAGGGAGGGCAAAAGGTCAACCAGGGTTTCTACTTCAGATAACTATCCCATGACCCTGCTGTAAGTGTGGATGTCAGTTGAGGACATGATCAGGATCGATTGTCATGCTCCCTGCAGTCGAATAGCCCATTGACTCCTCACTGGCAAGGTTCACACACACATGATGACCAGTTGGGCAGGGTACCAGTGAATGCCTGGTGCTGGTGAATGCCTTCAGGAGAGGCGAGGGGAGGAAAAACTGGTTGTGTAAATATGAAAAATCTCTCTCTCTTTCTCCACAAATTAATGTGTCATTGTGTTCTCTTCCGGTCATGTCCATGATTACATTATTCTCAAATTTTGCTTCCTATTTTTATCCTCTTGTAAGAGCAATAACTTGCATCTTGCCCAGTGGTCCATTCCACATACATGAGCCTGAACCATTTGACTGTAGATGACACCAAAGCTGAGTAGGATCCTATCCACACATGCACACTTGCCAGCAGGAATCATTGGACAGCAATCGAGCAGAAAACCTATTTGATTTCCCCTCCACCTCACCTCCCTTTCTTTCTTCAACAAACATGGAATACGAAGTCCAATGGTAGTGCCATTGCCATGGCCCAAGTAAGGTAATTTAGCACAGACCAGGGTTACAAACATGGGAATTCCTTTGTCTGCACACTGCATGGTGGCTGAGATTCTCTTGATAGTTAACTGGGTAACTATTACATGTTATTGCCATTGGGGGTGATAGCGCCAGTATAGTTCAGCAAGATGGGGGGGGTGGGGGGGGGGGTGAAGGAAGTGACGCTCAGGAGATCCTGCTGCCTTGATTCAAACGTTGCCGTTAAAGGACTGTGGCCAAGCTTTGCAGCAGTAATCAGGTCGAGCAGTTGACCATTAATGAGACCAACTGGCTGAGTTACATCGGCTTTTAATTTGTGGGGGTGAGTTTCCGCAAGGGGTTCTCCTGCTCATCTGCCGTAACTTCAACGGAAGGACCACAAAAACCCCGGAATAAGGAGTGAACGGTGTTTATGCTGTTTGCCCCGTGTTTCCGTGGCGCTCTTGTCGACGTTATCATATGAATTAGGAACAGGAGTGAGTAGGCCATCTAGCCCCTCGAACCTGCTCCGCCACTCAACAAGATCATGGCTGATCTGGCCGTGGACTCAGCTCCACTTACCCGCCCACTCCCCATAACCCTTAATTCCCTTATTGGTTAAAAATCTATCTATCTGTGATTTGAATGCATTCAATGAGCTAGCCTCAACTACTTCCCTGGGCAGAGAATTCCACAGATTCACAACCCTCTGGGAGAAGAAATTCCTTCTCAACTCGGTTTTAAATTGGCTTCCCCATATTTTGAGGCTGTGCCCCCTCGTTCTAGTCTCCCCGACCAGTGGAAACAATCTCTCTGCCTCTATCTTGTCTATCCCTTTCATTATTTTAAATGTTTCTATAAGATCACCCCTCATCCTTCTGAACTCCAACGAGTAAAGACCCAGTCTATTCAATCTATCATCATAAGGTAACCCCCTCATCTCCAGAATCAGCCTAGTGAATCGTCTCTGTACCCCCTCCAAAGCTAGTATATCCTTCCTTAAGTAAGGTGACCAGAACTGCACACTGTACTCCAGGTGTGGCCTCACCAATACCCTGTACAGTTGCAGCAGGACCTCTCTGCTTTTGTACTCCATCCTTCTCGCAATGAAGGCCAACATTCATTCGCCTTCCTGATTACCTGCTGCACCTGCAAACTAACTTTTTGGGATTCATGCACAAGGACCCCCAGGTCCCTCTGCACCACAGCATGTTGTAATTTCTCCCCATTCAAATAATATACCCTTTTACTGTTTTTTTTTCTCAAGGTGGATGACCTCATATTTTCCGACATTGTATTCCATCCGCCAAATCTTCGCCCATTCGCTTAACCTATCTAAATCACTTTGCAGCATCTCTGTGTCCTCTACACAACCCACTTTCTCACTAATCTTAGTGTCATCTGCAAATTTTGTTACACTACACTCTGTCCCCTCTTCCAGGTCATTTATGTATATTGTAAACAGTTGTGGTCCCAGCACCGATCTCTGTGGCATACCACTAACCACCGATTACCAACCCGAAAAGGACCCATTTATCCTGACTCTCTGCTTTCTGTTAGCCAGCCAATTCTCGATTCATGCTAATACATTTCCTCTGACTCCGCATACCTTTATCTTCTGCAGTAACCTTTTGTGTGGCACCTTATCGAATGCCTTTTTGAAATCTAAATACACCACATCCATCGGTACACCTCTATCCACCATGCTCGTTATATCCTCAAAGAATTGCAGTAAACGAGATAAACATGATTTCCCCTTCATGAATCCGTCTGCTTGATTGCAGTATTCCTATCTAGATGTCCCGCTATTTCTTCCTTAATGATAGCTTCAAGCATTTTCCCCACTACAGATGTTAAACTAGCCGGCCTATAGTTGCCTGCCTTTTGTTTGCCCCCTTTTTTTAAACAGACGTTACATCGGACAAGTGGGTGAACTGCAGTGGAAATTTACCCCCTCCCCCACCCCAAGAAGCTAAAATAGGCATGCTCGGCATTTTTAAGTCATACCTCCTACTAGGCAACTGTGGGGCAGCACAGGTGATAGTTATAAAGTAGTCCATTGCGCCAAACTATCCTACAGTCCTGCCTAAAGAGAGATGCATGGAGGAGGCAGTTATGCAAAATTAGCTTTTTTTTTTCCATTTAAAGGGCAACATTTTCCTTGCCTTTGGTAAATTTGGATTTCCTCTTTTTATGGCTTTGAGCTCCTCCATATACTCTTAACGTTTTCTATTCGTCACACAACATGACATGAAAATGATCTGAGATGTTTTGAGCTTTGCTGACAGAATGAATGTCAGTACTGTGAATCATGGGAGAGAGTCCATATTCCATACACTTATTTGGTTTGCATTTATCTTCAATATGCTGACAACCCATAATAATAATGATACCAACAAGATTGTTCAGTTGATTAACTTTTACTTCACCCAGAAGTTAGCAGAGCAGTGAGACACACCTCAGTCAGAGCCAGACAGGCTTTCAGTCCTGTACATTAAAATCATAGTTGCATTAAAGTGATGGGTGTGCCTTGCTTCTCAAGTTGCATTTTATTTTGCGACTTACTTTCCTTTTTAGTCTAATTTTTTTGAAGAGACTTGAACATAAATATCCCCTTAAAGTAAAAATGTTTAATCATGTATTGGAGAACTTGAATAGACCGTCCTGACCAGTTTCGACTTTTTTGTACAATGGTCAGTCTGGTGCTATGGGTTAAAAATACGGGTTCATCGTTGCCAATTGCATGCTATTTTGTGTGACTAATGTTATAATTCAGACACAAGGGCCTCGATATTAACCCCCCTCCTCCCCCCCCCCCCCACACCCAATGTACCGCGAGACAGGGTCGGGTTAAAGCATCAAATGCGCGAAACGCAACCATAACCCGCTGTGAATGTGCACGTTGCTGTTTGTGGCGTCAGACTGTCCGCCGTCGAGAGGTAGGGCACTTCATTAGCATATATAAAATGCACTTGGGAGCCCGATATATAGAATTTACTGCTGCTACGCAGGTTTCCCAGGGGTCAGGAAATCCGGCAGTGAAAGGGAGTCGGGAGCTGCCGACTCCATAAGATAAGCCTTTTACAGCATTCCTTGTGCTTCCTCGGCCCCTCAAGGAAGCCTTCTGCATTTCCTCTGCCGATCGTGGCATTTCTTTCCCCAATCACAATCTCCCCCCCCCCCCCCCGACCCTCCCGCTCCAGCCCAAATGTTCTATCTTTGACCCCCGCCGCAATGTCCGACCTTGCGCCCCCTCCCCCCCCCCCCCCCCCCCCCCGCCATGATATCCTCTCCTCCCCCTCCCCCCAACCGTGATGCCTGACATCCTCCCGACACACCCCCATCGATTGTTGAGGACCATCCCCGGATCCCTGGATGCAACCTCTTGTTGCTGGTTTTCCCTCCCAGCTACAACCCAGGCTGTCCATTTGGACATTTGCCAGGCATGAAACAGATCTAAAAAATGATAATGAGGTCCTGCCATTCAGTTCGGCCTTCCCGAAAATATCAGGGTCAAACAGTGTGGAAACAGTGCTTTGTGAAACTGCTGAGAGTTACCCTTCAAATTCTAAGCTGTAGATTAGTAGGTTACATAAGAACATAAGAAATAGGAGCAGGAGTAGGCCATTTGGCCCCTCGAGCCTGCTCCACCATTTAATAAGATCATGACTGATCTGATCATGGACTCGGCTCCACTTCCCTGCCCGCTCCCCGTAACTCTTTATTCCCTGGTCGCTCAAAAATCTTCCTTAAATATATTCAATAACCCAGTCTCCACAGCTCTCTGGGGCAGAAAATTCCATAGATTTACAACCCTCAGAGAAGAAATTTCTCCTCACCTCAGTTTTAAATGGGCGACCCCTTATTCTGAGTCAATGTCCCCTAGTTTTACTTCCCCTATGAGTGGAAATATCCTCTGCATCCACCTTGTCAAGCCCCCTCATAATTTTATATGTTTCGATAAGATCACCTCTCATTCTTCTGAACTCCAATGAGTAGAGGCCCAACCTACTCAACCTATCTTCATAAGTCAACCCCCTCATCTCCGGACTCAACCTAGTGAACCTTCTCTGAACAGCCTCCAATGCAAGTATATCCTTCCTTAAATATGGAGACCAAAACTGTACGCAGTACTTCAACTGTGGCCTCACCAATACTCTGTACAGTTGTAGCAGGACAGGTTCTGCAAGTCTGATTGATTGTTTTGCATTAAGAAAGCATTGGTCCTTGGTTAATAGATAAAAGTGACTGGTTAGCAATTTTCAGTTTGTTTTTATTGACGTTTTGCTTTTCAACCACTTGAAATGATGATTGCCGACAAGCCCCCTGATATGAGAAAGTATGTTTATGCTTTCCTATTCCATAACATTTATTACAATAACTGCCAGGAAAGTCTCTGGCTTTGTCCATTATATTTGAGCCTCACGCTAAATCAGCTATTTTCTCCATCTCTCAAAGGCATTAAAATAACTTCCCAAAGTTAAATTAAATCTTGTGCAGCAGAAGGGCACAAAATTCTATTTAAAGCAGTAGAACCCATCAGACCAATGTTCCACAGGTGGGCTATTTTCATATGATTGGATTTCCCTGGACTAGGGTTGATTTATGGGGATTATTTCAGAGGTATGAAAGGCCTATTACTTGCAAGTTGTGATTGGATTTTTCTTACAAGTGACCTAACTCCTTCAGTCTATCTGCCATTAGAATGATATTCAATCCTTTTTGCAATTTGCATTTTTTTTTCATATATAAATATTTTTAGATTTATATATTATTTGGACATACTGCTCAATTTGTTTCCCCTTACTATTGCCATGCATGTGTACAATGTCTTGCACAATCTACTGTTACCTCGCGTGTTTTTGCCAATTTTTGTTGCGAAAATATTTTGCGGAATGAACAGACTGCTGTGAGCATACTGTGAGCAGTATGAGTTGCTTCTTTCAGTGAAGCTGCAAACTGTCAGTTTTTTTTATTACCTAGTTAGATTTATAGAGCTGTATTGGCTCCAAATGCTAAATACCCTGCTAGCACCATCACCACTGGGACTGCAAGGAGAAGGCCCATTATCTCCACCTCAAGGCAACTGGAGATGGACAGTAAATGTGGCCTGGTCAGTGTTACTGATATCATAAGAACAGGTATAAAAAATCTGAAGTTAATGGGTTTTACACCTCAGGCTATGATAGTGTCCTGAATGTTGCATGCTAAAATATGATCTATTATTTACACTGGAATTGGCTTAAAGTACAGTTGCACAAGATAAATTCCGATATGTTGTGCAACGAGAGTGTGAGGTTGTAATGAGTTCCATTCTGAACTTCGATTTGTTTCCTCAGGGTGTTTGTGAGACAGGACAATATGTATGAATATAAAGGGGCTGCAGGAGGGGGTCAAAACTAAAAATCGTGGTTTAAAAACTAGTATTAAAACACTCTACCTAAACGCACGCAGCATTCGAAATAAAGTAAATGAGTTGATGGCACAAATCATTATAAATGGGTATGATTTGGTGGCCATTACAGAAACGTGGTTGCAGGGTGGCCAAGACTGGGAATTAAACATATTGGGGTATCTGACAATTCGGAAGGACAGACAAGAAGGGAAAGGAGGTGGGGTAGCTCTGTTAATAAAGGATGATATCAAGGCAGTTGTGAGAGATGATATTGGCTCTAATGAACAAAATGTTGAATCATTGTGGGTGGAGATTAGAGATAGTAAGGGGAAAAAGTCACTGATGGGCGTAGTTTATAGGCCCCCAAATAATAACTTCACGGTGGGGCGGACAATAATCAAGGGAATAATGGAGGCATGTGAAAAAGGAACGGCAGCAATCATGGGGGATTTTAATCTACATATCGATTGGTCAAATCAAATCGCACGGGGTAGCCTGGAGGAGGAATTCATAGAATGCATACGGGACTGTTTCTTAGAACAGTATGTTACAGAACCTACAAGGGAGCAAGCCATCTTAGATCTGGTCCTGTGTAATGAGACAGGAATAATAAACAATCTCCTAGTAAAAGATCCTCTCGGAATGAGTGATCACAGTATGGTTGAATTTGTAATACAGATTGAAGGTGAGGAAGTAGTGTCTCAAACGAGCGTACTATGCTTAAACAAAGGGGACTACAGTGGGATGAGGGCAGAGTTGGCTAAAGTAGACTGGGAATACAGACTAAACGGTGGCACAATTGAGGAACAGTGGAGGACTTTTAAGGAGCTCTTTCATAGTGCTCAACAAAAATATATTCCAGTGAAAAAGAAGGGCAGCAAGAGAAGGGATAACCAGCCGTGGATAACCAAGGAAATAAAGGAGAGTATCAAATTAAAAACCAATGCATATAAGGTGGCCAAGGTTAGTGGGAAACTAGAAGATTGGGAAAATTTGACAGCAAAGAATGACTAAGAAAGCAATAAAGAAAGGAAAGATAGATTATGAAAGTAAACTTGCGCAAAGCATAAAAACAGATAGTAAAAGCTTTTACCGATATATAAAACGGAAGAGAGTGACTAAAGTAAATGTTGGTCCCTTAGAAGTCCTTTAGGGGATTTAATAATGGGAAATGTGGAAATGACTGAGACCTTAAACAATTATTTTGCTTCGGTCTTCACAGTGGAAGACACAAAAACCATGCCAAAAATTGCTGGTCACGGGAATGTGGGAAGGGAGGACCTTGAGACAATCACTATCACTAGGGAGGTAGTGCTGGACAGGCTAATGGATCTCAAGGTAGACAAGTCCCCCTGGTCCTGATGAAATGCATCCCAGGGTATTAAAAGAGATGGCGGAAGTTATAGCAGATGCATTCGTTATAATCTACCAAAATTCTCTCGACTCTGGGGAGGTACCAGCGGATTGAAAAGCAGCTAATGTAACGCCTCTGTTTAAAAAAGGGGGCAGACAAAAGGCAGGTAACTAGAGGTCGGTTAGTTCATTTACTGCAATTCTTTGAGGATATAAGGAGCATGGTGGATAAAGGTGTACCGATGGATGTGGTGTATTTAGATTTCCAAAAGGCATTCGATAAGGTGCCACACAAAAGGTTACTGCAGAAGATAAAGGCACGCGGAGTCAGTGGAAATGTATTAGCGTGGATAGAGAATTGGCTGGCTAAGAGAAAGCAGAGAGTCGGGATAAATGGGTCCTTTTCGGGTTGGAAATCGGTGGTTAGTGGTGTGCCACAGGGATCGGTGCTGGGACCACAATTGTTTACAATATACATAGATGACCTGGAAGAGGGGACAGAGTGTAGTGTAACAAAATTTGCAGATGACACAAAGATTAATGGGAAAGCGGGTTGTGTAGAGGACACAGAGATGCTGCAAAGGGATTTAGATAGGTTAAGCGAATGGGCTAAGGTTTGGCAGATGGAATACAATGTCGGAAAATGTGAGGTCATCCACCTTGGGGGAAAAAAACAGTAAAAGGGAATATTATTTGAATGGGGAGAAATTACAACATGCTGTGGTGCAGAGGGACCTGGGGGTCCTTGTGCATGAATCCCAAAAAGTTAGTTTGCAGGTGCAGCAGGTAATCAGGAAGGCGAATGGAATGTTGGCCTTCATTGCGAGAGGGATGGAGTACAAAAGCAAGGAGGTCCTGCTGCAACTGTGCAGGGTATTGGTGAGGCCGCACCTGGACTACTGCGTGCAGTTTTGGTCACCTTACTTAAGGAAGGATATACTAGCTTTGGAGGGGGTACAGAGACGATTCACTAGGCTGATTCCAGAGATGAGGGGGCTACCTTATGATGATAGATTGAGTAGACTGGGTCTTTACTCGTTGGAGTTGAGAAGGATGAGGTGTGATCTTATAAAAACATTCAAAATAATGAAAGGGATAGACAAGATAGAGGCAGAGAGGTTGTTTCCACTGGTCGGGGAGACTAGAACTAGGGGGCACAGCCTCAAAATACGGGGGAGACAATTTAAAACCGAGCTGAGAAGGAATTTCTTCTCCCAGAGGGTTGTGAATCTGTGGAATTCTCTGCCCAAGGAAGCAGTTGAGGCTAGCTCATTGAATGTATTCAAATCACAGATAGATAGATTTTTAACCAATAAGGGAATTAAGGGTTATGGGGAGCGGGCGGGTAAGTGGAGCTGAGTCCACGGCCAGATCAGCCATGATCTTTTTGAATGGCGGAGCAGGCTCAAGGGGCTAGATGGCCTACTCCTGTTCCTAATTCTTTTGTTCTTAATACAGTCTGACTTTAATGGGGTATTTATTCCAAATCGCCATTCGTACTCGACTGAATTATGGCTCTTTTTATTTAGGGAGAGAATGAAGGCAATGGAGAAGCAGATCGCTAGTCTAACGGGCCTGGTTCAGTCTGCACTGTTCAAAGGGGGCAGTAGTGCTAAAGAAGTTCCTGGGTAAGAGAAAAAGAAAAGTTCTCCAGCTCAGAGTATCTATGTAATGTGATTTGAGCTACTTTAAGAATCATGACAAATAATTGTATTTTGATTAGAAAATGGAAATTTGACATGTTTAATTTGTTTTTGTCATCTATTTCAGTGAGAAGACAAAAGCCACATTGCACAGCAGCACGTCTGAGGCACGAGGTACTTTTTCTTCATCCCCCAATTCATGGCCCAATTAAAGCTCTGTTGTTTTCTAAAGCTTTCATAATGTCTGCATTTGTTGTTCAGTGAGAATAAAATGCCATTGCCATGCATTCCCACCTTTCGCACCCAAGAGAACATGGACAGGTCAAAGTTTGAGATTAACAGTAATTTTAATTCAGGGGATACACATGATGTTTTGAGATTGGTTCATATTCAACAGTCTCCTCTTCTAAACTACAGAACACGAAGACATGCTTTAATGTTTCATTCGAAGGGCAGCAACTCTGACATTGTAGTAATCCATCAGTAATATACTAAAATGTTAGACTTGATTATGTGCTCAAGTCCTGAAGTGGTGCTGAACCACAAACTACTGACTTTGAGGCTAGAGTGCCACCAACTGAACAAATTTGACATTAATCACATACCTCCATAACATGCACGCTCAACCTTGCCGGTTGGATTGTACGCTTCCTATTGGCAGCAGATAATTTGGAAAAATAGATCCAACCACTTAACAAAAAATGCACACCCACACATTTAAAAAAAAAAATCAAAAACCAACCTAAGCACCTCTGCAGCACTGCCAATCCGCACTGCCAATCCTAGATGAGGGCCAAGTTGGAAGGTAGCAGAATATTTTTTGTGATATTGGCATTGTGTGTATACAGATATTTTTGCACACTCTACGTGAATCTCTTTGTTTTATGATTTTTATTTAAACATCAGTTTTTATTGAAGTGCCTCGGAATCCGATCTGGACAAAGTTTAGATTGTTCCCATGTCATCCGAATCAGCCCAAGTATAGCTGTATGATTGCTCGCCCCTGCCTGACACTGCAGCTCAATTCTTATGCTTGCAGATGGCAGTAACTGAAAATTTATAAAATTCGGCTACGTGTATTTGTCTCTTGATTGCCCCTTTTCTGGCTTGGGATGAAAGCATAGCTGCTTTTATTCCAGAACTGACATTAGTTCAAAATAAGTGTGCACTTGGCAGCTTGTTTTGATTTATTTAAAATATGAGCTCTGAACTATTTCTAGATTTGATTGCTGCTGAGTCTCTGATACTCTTTTTAAAACATTCAGAAATGGTCTACTTCTCGCCAGTTACCAAAGTGCACTAATATTACATATACACTTGTGCACTTCAATTTTCCTGTTCAGGCTCGTGCAGTGATATGTATTGTTTCGCTGTTCTTTTTGTGTAGTCAATCATATAAAAGAATATAAGACAACCAGTATTTATTTGGATCAATCAGGCAATGGGGAAGAGAGTGGTAAAAGTATCCCGTTACAGAAGTAGGATTATGCAGTGTTTTGCGGCAAGGCTTTCCACGAGGTAGGTCGTGCCTGACCAATATTTACAGATTCCTTTGAACTGTGCCCTGTACTAACTCCAAGTCATTAATGTATATCAAAAACAGTAGTGGTCCTCGTATTGAACCTTGGGGAACACCATTGTATACCTCCATTGTATACGGCCATTCACCACAACTGTTTTCTATCCATTAGCCAATTTTGTATCCATACTGCTCCTGCCTCTTTTATTCCATGGGCTTCAATATTACAAGTGTTACATGTGGTGCTTCATCAATCTTCTTTTGAAAGTCCATATACACAACATCAACTGCACCCTCTCTGTTACCTCTTCAAAAAATTCAGCCAAGTTAGTCAAACACGATTTGCCCTTACAAATCTGTGCTGGCTTTCCTTAATTAATCCACACTTGTCCATTTGGTAGTTAATTTTCCCCTGGGTTATTGATTTTAAAGCTTGCCCACCACCAACCTTAAACTGACTGGCCTATAATTGGCAGGTTTATCCTGCTCCCCTTTTTTGAACAAGGTTGTAACATTTGCAATCCTCCAGTCCTTTGGCATAACCCTGTATCTAAGAGGGATTGTGGCGAGCACCTGTGCAATTTCTACCCTTATTATCCTCAGCAACCTAGGATTCATTCCATCCGGACCAGGTGTCTTACCTACTTTAAGTACCGCCGCTATGTATTTTTGTCTCATCCAGTATCCCGGAAACCTCCTCATTTACTATGGCTTTGGCAAAGTCCTCTTCCTTGGTAAACACCGATGCAAAGTACTCATTTAGTACCTCAGTTATGCCTTCTGCCTCCACTAATGGATCTCCATTTTGCTCCCCAATCGGCCCCAGCACTTCTCTAACAAGCTTTTTATTGCTAATATGCTTATAGAAGACCTTTAGATTCCCTTTTATGTTAGATACCAATCTATTCTCATACTGTCTCTTTGCCCTTTTTTCAATTGCCCTCTTAGCTTTTTAGGTATGAAGTGAATGAAGTGATCATTTATATAGAATACCTTTTAATATTCAGCCTGATTCTCCCTTTTATTATTAAGCTGACACCTGTCATACACCTCATTTTTTCTGCTGCACCCTACTCTCTAATTCCTTCGTCGTCCAGGGAGTTCTTGCTTTGGTATCCCTCCCTTTTCCCCTTGTGGGAATGCACCAGATTGTACCCGAGCCATCTCCTCTTTAAAGGCCCCCCATTACTCCATTCCATTTTGCCTGCCAGTCTTTGATCCAATTTACCTGGGCCAGATCCCTCCTCAATTCGATGAAATTAGCCCTCCTCCAGTTAAGTATTTTTATTCTAGCTTGCTGCTTGTCCTTCTCCATAACTAATCTAAACCTTATAATACTATGATCACTATTCCCGAGGTGCTCCCCGTCTGTGACGATCTCCACTTGACCCACTTCATTCCCCAGGACCAGATCCAGCAATGTCTCCTTCCTCGTTGGGCAGCAGACATACTGATTAAGAAAATTCTCCTGAAAGCACTTCAGAAATTCCTCTCCTTCTCTGTCCTTGATACAATCACTACCCCATTCAATATTGGGGTAGTTAAAGTCTCCCATTATCATTACTCTATCGTTATTGCACCTCAGTAATTTATTTGCAAATCTGCTCCTCTGTCTCCTTCCATGTGGCCTATAAAATACACCAAATAACGTAATAGCTCCTTTATTGTTTCTTGCCTCCAACCAAATAGATTCTGTCTTTGACCCCTCAAGAACCTTCTCTTTCCAGCACTGTAATATTTTCCTTCATCAAAACTCTCCTCCTTTTTTTCCTTCCCTATCTTTCCTGAACACCTTATACCCAGGAATATTAACCATCCAAAATCCTAGTTTTGAGCCTGGTCTCAGTTATCGCCACAACATTGTATTCCCATGTGGCTATTTGCGCCTGCAGCTCACCACATTATTAACCGTGCTTCATGCATTTATATACATGCACTCCAAACCTAACAATGGGTGTTTTGAATGATTTTTGCCATCATGTGACCAGGTCAGATTTAATCTTAGCAGTTCATAGAAACATAGAAAATAGGTGCAGGAGTAGGCCATTCGGCCCTTCTAGCCTGCACCGCCATTCAATGAGTTCATGGCTGAACATGCAACTTCAGTACCCCATTCCTGCTTTCTCACCATACCCCTTGATTCCTCTAGTAGCAAGGACTTCATCTAACTCCTTTTTGAATATATTTAGTGAATTGGCCTCAACAACTTTCTGTGGTAGAGAATTCCACAGGTTCACCACTCTCTGGGTGAAGAAATTCCTCCTCATCTCGGTCCTAAATGGCTTCCCCCTTATCCTCAGACTGTGTCCCCTGGTTCTGGACTTCCCCAACATTGGGAACATTCTTCCTGCATCTAACCTGTCTAACCCCGTCAGAATTTTAAACGTTTCTATGAGGTCCCCTCTCATTCTTCTGAACTCCAGTGAATACAAGCCCAGTTGATCCAGTCTTTCTTGATAGTCAGTCCCGCCATCAGTCTGGTGAACCTTCGCTGCACTCCCTCAATAGCAAGAATGTCCTTCCTCAGGTTAGGAGACCAAAACTGTACACAATACTCCAGGTGTGGCCTCACCAAGGCCCTGTACAATTGTAGCAACACCTCCCTGCCCCTGTACTCAAATCCCCTCACTATGAAGGCCAACATGCTATTTGCTTTCTTAACCGCCTGCTGTACCTGCATGCCAACCTTCAATGACTGATGTACCATGACACCCAGGTCTCTTTGCACCTCCCCTTTTCCTAATCTGTCACCATTCAGATAATAGTCTGTCTCTCTGTTTTTACCACCAAAGTGGATAACCTCACATTTATCCACATTATACTTCATCTGCCATGCATTTGCCCACTCACCTAACCTATCCAAGTTGCTCTGCAGCCTCATAGCATCCTCTTCGCAGCTCACACTGCCACCCAACTTAGTGTCATCCGCAAATTTGGAGATACTACATTTAATCCCCTCGTCTAAATCATTAATGTACAGTGTAAACAGCTGGGGCCCCAGCACAGAACCTTGCGGTACCCCACTAGTCACTGCCTGCCATTCTGAAAAGTCCCCATTTACTCCTACTCTTTGCTTCCTGTCTGACAACCAGTTCTCAATCCATGTCAGCACACTACCCCCAATCCCATGTGTTTTAACTTTGCACATTAATCTCTTGTGTGGGACCTTGTCGAAAGCCTTCTGAAAGTCCAAATATACCACATCAACTGGTTCTCCCTTGTCCACTCTACTGGAAACATCCTCTAAACTCCTGCTGTAATTGCAACATTTCCAGTTCCCACTTCAGCCTTTCTTGTAGATTTCTGAATTAGATTGCACGATTTACTAAAAACATTATGGACACTTTTGAGCTGTGGGCTCCTGCTCATCAAGGACTGGACTAGGCCAAATTGATTTTGCTTAGGAATCTTAGCAGCCATTAGAGAGAGGCAACTCATTCCATCTGTCTGGGTTAATTTGAAATACATGTCCCAGAGGTGAATACCATCAAGTAATCTGTGATTGAAGAGTATTTGCAATCCTGTTTGAAGTAGAATATCCATATTAAAACATACATAAAATGGGAAAAGATTTAATGATCATTTTAGTTGGTTCCAAAATCAGACATGGTTAAAGCTTGTAAATCTTAGAAAGCTGCACAAATTATTTCCCAGTCTTGGAAGATGCATAAATTTTTTTTAATGTTGCATGCAGAATGCATAAAATTATTTCAGAAATTTGATATTTTAAACTGATTTCCATTTTTAAGAACATTAGAACATAAGAAATAGGAGCAGGAGTAGGCCATACAGCCCCTCGAGCCTGCTCCGCCATTCAATAAGATCATGGCTGATCTGATCATGGACTCGGCTCCACTTCCTCGCCCGCTCCCCATAACCCCTTATCTCCTTATTGTTTAAGAAACTGTCTATTTCTGTCTTAAATTTATTTAATGTCCCAGCTTCCACAGCTCTCTGAGGCAGCAAGTTCCACAGATTTACAAACCTCAGAAGAAATTTCTCCTCATCTCAGTTTTAAATGGGCAGCCCCTTATTCTAAGATCATGCCCTCTAGTTCTAGTCTTCCCCATCAGTGGAAACATCCTCTGTGCATCCAACTTGTCAAGCCCCCTCATAATCTTATACGTTTCTATAAGATCACCTCTCATTCTTCTGAATTCCAATTGTAGAGGCCCAACCTAATCAACCTTTCCTCATAAGTCAATCCCCTCATCTCCGGAATCAACCTTGGGAACCTTCCCTGAACTGTCTCCAAGCAAGTATATCCTTTCATAAATATGGTAACCAAAACTGCATGCAGTATTCCAGGTGTGGCCTCACCAATACCCTGTATAACTGTAGCAGACTTCCCTGCTTTTATATTCCATCCCCTTTGCAATAAAGGCCAAGATTCCATTGGCCTTCCTGATCACTTGCTTTACCTGCATACTATCCTTTTGTGTTTCATGCACAAGTACCTCCAGGTCCCGCTGTACTGCGGCACTTTGCAATCTTTCTCCATTCAAATAATAGCTTGCTCTTTGATTTTTTTTCTGCCAAAGTGCATGACCTCACACTTTCCAACATTATACTCCATCTGCCAAATATTTGCCCACTCACTTAGCCTGTCTGTCCTTTTGCAGGTTTTTTGTGTCCTCCTCACACATTGCTTTTCCTCCCATCTTTGAATCGTCAGCAAACTTGGCTATGTTCCACTCAGTCCCTTCTTTCAAGTCGTTAATATAGATTGTAAATAGTTGGGGTTCCAGCACTGATCCCTGCAGCACCCTACTGGTTACTGATTGCCAACCAGAGAATTAACCATTAACCCGACTCTCTGTTTTCTGTTCGTTAGCCAATCCTCTATCCATCTTACCCCCAACCCCGTGAACTTTTATCTTATGCAGTAACCTTTTATGTGGCACCTTGTCAAATGCCTTCTGGAAGTCCAAATACACCACATCCACTGGTTCCCCTTTATCCACCCTGTTCATTATATCCTCAAAGAACTCCAGCAAATTTGTCAAACATGACTTCCCCTTCATAAATCCATGCTCTGCCTGACTGAATTTTGCTTTTCCAAATATCCTGCTACTGCTTCTTTAATAATGGACTCCAACATTTTCCCAACCACAAATGTTAGGCTAACTGGTCTGTAGTTTCCTGCTTTTTGTCTGCCTCCTTTTTTAAATAGGGGCATTACATTTGCAGTTTTCCAATCTGCTGGGACCTCCCCAGAATGCAGGGAATTTTGGTAAATTAGAACCAATGCATCCACAATTCCTGCCGCTACTTCTCAAGACCCTAGAATGCAAGCCATCAGGTCCAGGGGATTTATCTGCCTTTAGTCCCATTATCTTACTAAGTACCACCTCCTTAGTGATTGTGATTGTGTTAAGTACCTCCCCCCCCCCCCCCACCACCATAGCCCCTTGCCTATCCACTGTTGGGATATTTTTAGTACAAGACATCTGCAAATGCAACATTTACTCTCTAATTATTTGAATTGGTGGGTGTAGATCCATTCACAGTATAAAATAATGCCATCTTCTAATGGTACCATTCATTATTAAATGCCACACTTGAATTGCTCAATTACTGCTGAATTATGGTTTGTTACTGTCTGCATTAATGACTGTTGTGATTTAAAGGGATTCTTGCACACTGGTCATGCAGATTGTGCTTGGTTAGTGATAAATCGGAACCTTTCATGCACCCGTTACAGCTACATTCTTGCAGACAGCCACACCATCTCTTTTATCAATCACATTTGCATTTATTGCAACCATATTTAGGTCTCCCCTGAAAAGGGTTCTTTATTTTGTTATTCCAGCTAATGAGGTCATTTTCCCCTGCAGGTGTAACAAGTACAACAGTACTGAAGAGCTCTGCGATTATCTTAGAGTCTTCAGGTGTTGTTGTCCAACCTTCTGCCTCGTGTCAGCAGCAAATTCAAAACAATGTGTTTGATTTACGGAGGAATATTCTTGACCTGCGCATGCAGCTTCAGCAGTTGAGACAGTCACAGGTATCTGTTTATATTTCTGTCCAGATAAATGTTACCATGCCACAGTGTCTAAAGTTTTTGGTTTTTTAGGTGTAGTGCTATATTAAGTGGTTGCAATGAAATTTATTTTATTCGTTCATGAGATGTGGGCATCGCTGGCCAGGCCAGCATTTATTGCCTAAGCCTAATTTTTGAACACTAAATCTGTTTAAGGTTCTCTATCCTGTGTTCAATTTGGATGTTAAAAGTAGCATTTACTATTAAATTGTGCCATATGATACAGTGGCAAGCTGGTTGATTATGTCCCTTCCTATTTTTTGCAGTGCAATCCATATTTATGCTGCACATATTTCTGAAGCATCTCATTGTACAGTATTACTTCACTTTGGAGGGCTGGCTGTGCTTCTAGATGCAAATTGAGACACTGTCTTGAGGAAAGATGTTGTTCGGAGAAACATTTCAGTCTCTGTCTCCTTTGGGTAGAGGATGCATGTTCAAAAATTAAGCTTTTGGGTCAGGGTGAGATCATAAGGAATAACCAGAAACCAGCAGACAAGTGGTTATAACTGATCTTGTACAAGGAAGGTGAAGGCGAAGGCAAGAGGATTTTATACTCAGCTCATTTTTACTTGTGAATGATATTGGTGGACACAGCCGGAATACATGTGTATGAGTGGCTGTAGTCTCTCGGGGCACTAGGCTTTGGGTAAGGAGTTAGCTCGGGTATTTAGTGACATGCTACCTACATTTCTAGAAGAAACTATTCAATTAGACATCAACTGTGGGGTCCAGAGCTTTCTCCTTAAACTGCTAATGGGTCATGAGATAAAGAGCCAGCAGTGCTAGGCTGTAGAGTGGGAGGTGCTCATGTAGAGCATGAAACCACCATAGACCTATTGTGCCGAATAGCCTGTTTCTGTGCTGTAAAATTCGATGCAAAATCTGTGGTTTCAGCATTATTTAGTTGCAGTGGCCCATGGTTGCTGTTATTGGAGTATTGTTGTTGGTGTCTGCCAGTTTGTTTTCGATATAGCCTAGATTAATTTTGGTATGCCCTGTTACACAGCACGTTCACCCCTGGAGAGGTTCTCTTGGTCAAGCTCTATGTAACATGTGTGACTGTTGAACAGACTGTGTGGAAAAATTGAGACTCTGAGGGTCAATGCACACCAGGAAAAAAATAATTTGGCAACTGTGAAACATCACCAAATTCATGATTTAGGCAACCAGTCGGCTGATGTTATTCTGTATAATGTATTTCTATGTTTATGTGTTGTGCTTCCATTTAATTGCCTATGTCATGTATGCAACCTTCATACAACTGTAACCTTCATGTAACTGTAACCTGCATGCAACCACACTGTACACTGTATATATGTCCTGGAAATGCACACCCTGACCACAGGGGTTGAACTTGAGGGAGACACTCCTCACCTGGTCATCCAGGTATTTAAAGGGAAGTCCCACGCAGGGTCATTACTTCTTGGTCCTGGAAATAAAGGAAGGTCACGTAGTGACCGTGTCTGCAGTACATGCCTCGTGTGATTCAGTAGTAGGGTGCAGGGACACCACATTTGGCGACGAGAAACAGGAATCACCGAACCACGAAGATGACCACCAGTAGCACAGAGGAATGTTACTGTGTGGGTGAGGACTGGGATGACTTCGTTGAGAGACTCCAGCAGAGCTTCATCACGAAGGACTGGCTGGGAGCGGCAGCGGCTGATAAGCGGAGGGCGCATCTACTGACCAGCTGTGGCCCAAAGACGTATGCGCTGATGAAAGACCTGCTCGCACCCGAGAAGCCGGCGGAAAAGTCCTTTGGAGAGCTCAGCCAGCTGATCAGTGAGCATCTCAAACCGGCGCGTAATGTACACATGGCCCGGCACCGGTTCTACACACACCGGCGTCGGGAGGGACAAAACATCTCAGACTTCGTTGCGGACCTGCGGCGCTTGGCCAGTCTCTAAGTTCACAGACGCCTGCAGGGGGGAGATGTTTAGGGATTTCTTCATTGAGGGCATTAGTCATGCCGGGATTTTCAGGAAGCTCATAGAGACCAAAGACTTTAGAAAGGGCGGTGTTAATAGCTCAGACCTTCATGGCAGGGGAAGAGGAGACCAAGCAGCTCTGGTTCCAATGTGGCGATGGACCAGGAAGTTAACATTGTGAACGTGACTCAAGACCCCGCAGGCAGGCAAGGGCAGTTCTAAACCGACCAGGCAGCAACAGACTCTAGGGTGGGCCCGCAACAGGGACAATGGAAAGGGGATCAGCAATTCACGCCATCGCGAGGAACAATGCTTCCCATGATGGGACCATTGACACTCACCATCAGAGTGCTTAGAAACAACCAAAGGGACAATCAGAGAGGAATGCCTGGTCACAGTCCTTTTGTTAACAACAATCTTGGCTCATGCTGGAGATGCGGGGTTGACATACTGCGAGAAGCTGCAGGTTCCAGCAATTTATCTGTAGGAATTGCAACATCAGTGGACACTTGGCCAGAATGTGCAGAAAGGCTGTAGCGAGGCTAATCTACGAGACAGAGGAACCAGACGAGGGGTCTGCAATGCAGAATGATGCTTGGGGCAAAGCCATTCATGCTGAAGTTCAGCGGGTTCATGTGGCTGACGTCCACAGCTCATATACCAAAATGCCACTCATGACGATGAAAGTTTTATTGAATGGCATCCCGGTGCACATGGAGCTGGACACAGGAGCCAGCCAGTCCCTTATGAGCGCCCAACAATTTGAGAGACTATGGCCACACAGAGCTAGCAGGCCCAAACTGGAACGCATTGACACGTAGCTACGGATGTACACCAAAGAGATCATCCCAGTGCTAGGCAGTGCAAACTTGGTGACAACACATAATGGATCAGAGAACCGGCTGCCACTCTGGATTGTCCCGGAAATGACCCCGCATTTTTAGGGAGGAGCTGGCTAGCCGAGATGAACTGGAAATGGGGGGATGTGCACGCCATTTCATCTGTGGAGTAAAGCTCATGCTCACAGGTCCTACATAAATTCGGGGCACTGTTTCAACCCAGTGTCGGGACTTTCAAGGGCTCCAAAGTAGTGATACGCATCACCCCGGACGCCAGACCAGTGCACCACAAAGCCAGAGCGGTGCCGTATGTGATGAGTGAGAAAATTGAAAGTGAATTGGACAGGCTGCTCAGAGAGGGCATAATTTCGGCCGTTGAATTCAGTGACTGGGCAAGCCCCATCATTCCTGTTCTCAAAGTGGATGGCTAGGTCAGGATTTGTGTGACTACAAGGCCACCATCAACCGAGTGACACTGCAGGACCAATACCCGCTTCGGAGAGCGGAGGACCTTTTTGCCATGCTAGCAGGTGGCAAGCTGTTCACCAAGTTGGACCTCATTTCGGCCTACATGACTCAGGAACTGGCTGAAGAATCCAAGCTTCTGATCACCATCACAACGCGCAAGGGGCTATTTATCTACAACAGGTGTCCATTTGGCATTCGTTCAGCGGCCGCTATCTTTCAGAGGAACATGGAAAGCTTGCTTAAATCCATTCCTGGAACAATCGTATTCCAAAACGACACCCTAATAATGGGTCGAGACACCGAGGAACACCTCCAAAACCTGGAGGAGGTGCTACGCTGACTGGACCGGGTAGGCTTGCGGTTGAAAAAGCCCAAGTGTGTGTTTTTGGCCCCAGAGGTCGAGTTTTTGGGCAGGGGGTTTGCCGCAGACGGGATCCAGCCCACTGAAGCTAAAACGGAGGCGATCCGCCGGGCGCCCAGACCCGGCAACACATCGGAGTTGCGATCATTCCTGGGACCTTTGAACTATTTCGGGAACTTTCTGCCGATCTTAAGCACATTGTTGGAGCTGTTACACGTGCTCTTGCATAAAGGTTGTGAATGGTTTTGGTGGACGGTCAAGAATGGGCTTTCAATAGGGCGTGGAACCTGCTTTGCTCTAACAAGTTGTTGACCTTGTACGACCCCTGTAAAAAACTGGTTTTAACGTGTGATGTTTCATCCTCTGGGGTTGGGTGCGTGTTGCAGCAGAATAATGATGACTGCCGACTCCAACCGGTGGCTTATGCCTCCAGGTTGCTCTCCCAGGCAGAGCGTGGATACGGCATGGTTGAAAAGGAAGCACTCGCTTGTGTTTACAGGGTGAAAAAGATGCACCGGTACCTTTTCGGTAGGCGGTTCAAGCTAGTAACGGACCACAAGCCGTTAACATCCCTGTTGTCCGACAGCAAGGCTGTCAATGGCAATGCATCAGCTCACATACAGCGATGGGCTTTCACGCTGGTTACGTATGACTACCAAAGGGCAAAAAACGTTAGTGGGAGTTGTGTACAGACCTCCAAACAGTAGTAGTGATGTTGGGGAGGGCATCAAACAGGAAATTAGGGGTGCGTGCAATAAAGGTGCAGCAGTTATAATGGGTGACTTTAATATGCACATAGATTGGGCTAACCAAACTGGAAGCAATACGGTGGAGGAGGATTTTCTGGAGTGCATAAGGGATGGTTTTTTAGACCAATATGTCGAGGAACCAACTAGGGGGGAGGCCATCTTAGACTGGGTGTTATGTAATGAGAAAGGATTAATTAGCAATCTCATTGTGCGAGGCCCCTTGGGGAAGAGTGACCATAATATGGTGGAATTCTGCATTAGGATGGAGAATGAAACAGTTAATTCAGAGACCATGGTCCAGAACTTAAAGAAGGGTAACTTTGAAGGTATGAGGCGTGAATTGGCTGAGATGGATTGGCGAATGATACTTAAGGGGTTGACTGTGGATGGGCAATGGCAGACATTTAGAGACCGCATGGATGAACTACAACAATTGTACATTCCTGTCTGGCATAGAAATAAAAAAGGGAAGGTGGCTCAACCGTGGCTATCAAGGGAAATCAGGGATAGTATTAAAGCCAAGGAAGTGGCATACAAATTGGCCAGAAATAGCAGCGAACCTGGGGACTGGGAGAAATTTAGAACTCAGCAGAGGAGGACAAAGGGTTTGATTAGGGCAGGGAAAATGGAGTATGAGAAGAAGCTTGCAGGGAACATTAAGACGGATTGCAAAAGTTTCTATAGATATGTAAAGAGAAAAAGGTTAGTAAAGACAAACGTAGGTCCCCTGCAGTCAGAATCAGGGAAAGTCATAACGGGGAACAAAGAAATGGCGGACCAATTGAACAAGTACTTTGGTTCGGTATTCACGAAGGAGGACACGAACAACCTTCCGGTTATAAAAGGGGTCGGGGGGTCTAGTAAGGAGGAGGAACTGAGGGAAATCCTTATTAGCCGGGAAATTGTGTTGGGAAAATTGATGGGATTGAAGGCCGATAAATCCCCAGGGCCTGATGGACTGCATCCCAGAGTACTTAAGGAGGTGGCCTTGGAAATAGTGGATGCGTTGACTGTCATTTTCCAACATTCCATTGACTCTGGATCAGTTCCTATCGAGTGGAGGGTAGCCAATGTAACCCCACTTTTTAAAAAAGGAGGGAGAGAGAAAACAGGGAATTATAGACCGGTCAGCCTGACATCGGTAGTGGGTAAAATGATGGAATCAATTATTAAGGATGTCATAGCAGTGCATTTGGAAAGAGGTGACATGATAGGTCCAAGTCAGCATGGATTTGTGAAAGGGAAATCATGCTTGACAAATCTTCTGGAATTTTTTGATGATGTTTCCAGTAGAGTGGATAAGGGAGAACCAGTTGATGTGGTATATTTGGACTTTCAGAAGGCGTTCGACAAGGTCCCACACAAGAGATTGATGTGCAAAGTTAGAGCACATGGGATTGGGGGTAGTGTACTGACATGGATTGAGAACTGGTTGTCAGACAGGAAGCAAAGAGTAGGAGTAAATGGGTATTTTTCAGAATGGCAGGCAGTGACTAGTGGGGTACCGCAAGGTTCTGTGCTGGGGCCCCAGCTGTTTACACTGTACATTAATGATTTAGATGAGGGGATTAAATGTAGTATCTCCAAATTTGCGGATGACACTAAGTTGGGTGGCAGTGTGAGCTGCGAGGAGGATGCTGTGAGGCTGCAGAGCGACTTGGATAGGTTAGGTGAGTGGGCAAATGCATGGCAGATGAAGTATAATGTGGATAAATGTGAGGTTATCCACTTTGGTGGTAAAAACATAGAGACAGACTATTATCTGAATGGTGACAGATTAGGAAAAGGGGAGGTGCAAAGAGACCTGGGTGTCATGGTACATCAGTCATTGAAGGTTGGCATGCAGGTGCAGCAGGCGGTTAAGAAAGCAAATGGCATGTTGGCCTTCATAGCAAGGGGATTTGAGTACAGGGGCAGGGAGGTGTTGCTACAGTTGTACAGGGCATTGGTGAGGCCACACCTGGAGTATTGTGTACAGTTTTGGTCTCCTAACCTGAGGAAGGACATTCTTGCTATTGAGGGAGTGCAGCGAAGGTTCACCAGACTGATTCCCGGGATGGCGGGACTGACCTATCAAGAAAGACTGGATCAACTGGGCTTGTATTCACTGGAGTTCAGAAGAATGAGAGGGGACCTCATAGAAACATATAAAATTCTGACGGGGTTAGACAGGTTAGATGCAGGAAGAATGTTCCCAATGTTGGGGAAGTCCAGAACCAGGGGTCACAGTCTAAGGATAAGGGGTAAGCCATTTAGGACCGAGATGCGGAGGAACTTCTTCACCCAGAGAGTGGTGAACCTGTGGAATTCTCTACCACAGAAAGTTGTTGAGGCCAATTCACTAAATATATTCAAAAAGGAGTTAGATGAGGTCCTTACTGCTAGGGGGATCAAGGGGTATGGCGAGAAAGCAGGAATGGGGTACTGAAGTTGAATGTTCAGCCATGAACTCATTGAATGGCGGTGCAGGCTAGAAGGGCCGAATGGCCTACTCCTGCACCTATTTTCTATGTTTCTATGTTTCTATACACCATACGACACCGGCCAGGCACCGAGAATTGCGCTGGTGCGCTCAGCAGGCTCCCACTGACCACCACTGAGGGGCATCGGAGCAAAGTGCTGAGATGGTCATGGCCGTTGACACCGCAAGCTCTCCTATCACAGCCCGCCAGATCAAACTCTGGACCAACAGAGACCCCCTCCTGTCCATGATAAAGAAATGTGTTCTGACTGTGGATTGGGCGCCTGCACACGGAGCGTGCCCTGAGGAGGTCAGGCCGTTTCACAGACGGATGGATGAGCTCTCCATCCAAGCCGACTGCCTGCTATGGGGCAGCCGGGTAGTCATGCCCCAGAAAGGAAGGGAAGCATTCATCAGGGAACTCCACAGCGAGCACCCTGGCATCGTGCTAATGAAGGCCATTGCCCGGTCTCGTGTATAGTGGCCAGGAATTGACTCAGACCTGGAACACTGGGTTCGCAGGTGCACGACGTGTGCCCAACTGGGCAATGCCCCCAGGGAGGCCCCACTCAGTCCATGGCCCTGGCCCACTACGCCATGGTCACGTGTTCACGTAGACTACGTGGGCCCGTTCATGGGAAAAATTTTCCCGATCGTTGTCGATGCATATTTGAAATGGATCGAGTGCATCATATTAAACTCGTGCACAACATCCATCGTGGTGGAGAGTCTACGTACAGTTTTCGCGATCCACGGCTTGCTGGACATTCTGGTCAGTGACAATGGCCCGCGCTTCACCAGCCATGAATTCCAGGAGTTTATGCCGGGTAATGGCATCAAACACGTCTGGACAGCACCGTTCAAGCCGGCTTCCAATGGCCAGGCGGAACGTGCGGTCCAAGTCATAAAACAGGGCATGCTCCGTATCCAAAGACCCTCCCTTCAGTACCGCCTATTGCGTCTCCTGCTGGCCTACAGGTCCCGCCCGCACTCGCTCACGGGAGTTCCGCTAGCGGAACTACTCATGCAACGCATGCTTAAAACGCGGCTGTCCCTCATTCATCCAGACCTGACAGACATTGTTGAGGGCAAGCGCCAGTCCCAAACCGAGTGCCATGATCGAAATGCAAGGGGGAGATGACCCGGTATTTGTTCTTAACTGCTTTGGGACCCAAGTGGCTTGAGGGCACCGTAATTGGCAAAGAGGGGAATAGGGTCATAGTGGTCAGACTAAACAATGGGTAGATATGCCGCAAACACTTGGACCAAGTAAAGAAAAGGTTCAGCAGAGAAACGGAGGAACCTGAGGAGGAGCATGAGACGTTACCCACACCACTGCCAGTGGATGAGCAACAAGGATAATCCACAGCATGCACAGTCCCTGCGGCCAGCCCGGACAGGCCGGAATCACCTCAGGTGATAGAGACGCATGCCGAGGCTCAGCCACCAGAGCCCCAACTGCGGCACTCCATAAGAGAGCATCGACCACCTGAAAGCCTTAACCTTTGACGCAAAAAGATGTGAGGGGGGAGGTGATGTCATGTATGTAACCTTCATACAACTGTAACCTTCATGTAACTGTAACCTTCATGCAACTACACTGTATATATGTCCTGGAAATGCACACCCTGACCACAGGGGGTGAACTTGTGGGAGACACTCCTCACCTGGGCACTCGGGTATTTAAAGGGAGGTCCCACGCAGGGTCATCACTTCTTGGTCCTGGAAATAAAGGAAGGTCACGTAGTGACCGTGTCTGCAGTACATGCCTCGTGTGATTCAGTAGCAGGGTGCAGGGACACCACAGCCTACATCTTGGATAAGCTCAAAATAATTTGGTTTTAAGTGTCAGGGTAGCTTTCTTAAAACCCATATTATATAAATATATAAAAATACCATTTTATACACTGAAGAATCGTCGCTGCCTGCAGAAAAATAATTTTACAAGATTGAGTCTTGCAATTATGATATTGTATCTTGATTTTCTCATTAGCTCTCAGTGCCATATAGGAACAGGAGTAGCCCATTTAGCTCCACCATTCAGAGAGATCAAGGCTGATCTGTAACTTAACTCACTATTTGGTCTTTGTCCCATATCCCTTAATGCCCCTGGTTAACATAAATCCCTAACTTATTGGTGGTTAGGTTTATGAAATAGCACTGCAAATATCTTGCAGTTCTGCATTTCAACGACATCACTTGTTGCAATGCCAACCCAACTTGTGCATCTCCTCTTACCTAGTTTAAGATTATTTTTGTACAACAAAGTAACTACCCATGTATTTTTAATATTAGCAAATTTTATTTTTGGAGAAACATTAATTCAAAATGTTTGGAACCTATTTTATGGCGGTACGAAGTCTATTTGCTTTGCCATCTCTTTGCAAACCTTGGCCTGGGATTCGAGAGTTAGATGACTTCCAGGGTGCATACCAGGACATCAACCAATTAGAGAAGAACACAGGCAAGACGAACTAATAATCTATTGTTATGACCACCTAGTTCCCAGCTGTATTTGAGGCAATGTAAAAATGCTCATCTATAGAGAGATAAATAGTTGGTGACCTGAAGAATGGCAGGTTCAGACTCACTATTGTATTCCTTAGACTTTGTATTAAAAACTGTATGAAACATGTAATGGTGATGTCAGCCCATGTTCATTTCACACTCCACAGCAGTGGAATTATGTAAAAGATCATTGGTTTGACTGGATTTTAGAAGAGTGAGAGAGACTTGGTGACATGTGGCTCTTTTAATAACAATCTGTGATTGACTGGCACCAAATACATATATAGTTCCAATGTCCTAGGGGGAGTGTTTGCTAGTGCTGTTGGGGAGGAGTTAAACTAATATGGCAAGGGGATGGGAACCAATGCAGGGAGACAGAGGGAAACAAAAAGGAGATGAGTAAAAGTGGAGGGCAGAGAAACCCAAGGCAAAAAACAAAAAGGGCCACTGAATGTAAAGGGGGTGCAGGAGGGGTCAAAACTAAAAATCATGGTTTAAAAACTAGTATTAAAACACTCTACCTGAACGCCGCAGCATTCAAAATAAAGTAAATGAGTCAACGGCACAAATCATTACAAATGGGTATGATTTGGTGGCCATTACAGAAACGTGGTTGCAGGGGGGCCAAGACTGGGAATTAAACATACAGGGGTATCTGACGATTCGGAAAGATAGACAAGAAGGGAAAGGAGGTGGGGTAGCTCTGTTAATAAAGGATGATATCAGGGCAGTTGTGAGAGACGATATTGGCTCTAATGAACAAAATGTTGAATCATTGTGGGTGGAGATTAGAGATAGTAAGGGGAAAAAGTCACTGGTGGGCGTAGTTTATAGGCCCCCAAATAATAATTTCACGGTGGGGCGGGCAATAATCAAGGGAATAATGGAGGCATGTGAAAAAGGAACGGCAGTAATCATGGGGGATTTTAACCTACATATCGATTGGTCAAATCAAATCGCACGGGGTAGCCTGGAGGAGGAATTCATAGAATGCATACGGGACTGTTTCTTAGAACAGTATGTTACAGAACCTACAAGGGAGCAAGCCATCTGAGATCTGGTCCTGTGTAATGAGACAGGAATAATAAACAATCTCCTAGTAAAAGATCCTCTCGGAATGAGTGATTACAGTATGGTTGAATTTGTAATACAGATTGAGGGTGAGGAAGTAGTTTCTCAAACGAGCATACTATGCTTAAACAAAGGGGACTATAGTGGGATGAGGGCAGAGTTGGCTAAAGTAGACTGGAAACACAGACTAAACGGTGGCACAATTGAGGAACAGTGGAGGACTTTTAAGGAGCTCTTTCATAGTGCTCAACAAAAATATATTCCAGTGAAAAAGAAGGGCGGTGAGAGAAGGGATAACCAGCTATGGATAACCAAGGAAATAAAGGAGAGTATCAAATTAAAAACCAATGCGTATAAGGTGGCCAAGGTTAATGGGAAAATAGAAGATTGGGAAAATTTTAAACAACAGCAAAGAATAATTAAGAAAGCAATAAAGAAAGGAAAGATAGATTACGAAGGTAAACTTGCGCAAAACATAAAAATGGATAGTAAAAGCTTTTACAGATATATAAAACGGAAAAGATTGACTAAAGTAAATGTTGGTCCCTTAGAAGATGAGAAGGGGGATTTAATAATGGGAAATGTGGAAATGGCTGAGACCTTAAACAATTATTTTGCTTCGGTCTTCACAGTGGAAGACACAGAAACCATGCCAGAAATTGCTGGTCACAGGAATGTGGGAAGGGAGGACCTTGAGACAATCACTATCACTAGGGGGGTAGTGCTGGACAGGCTAATGGGACTCAAGGTAGACAAGTCCCCTGGTCCTGATGAAATGCATCCCAGGGTATTAAAAGAGATGGCGGAAGTTATAGCAGATGCATTCGTTATAATCTACCAACATTCTCTGGACTCTGGGGAGGTACCAGCGGATTGAAAAGCAGCTAATGTAACGCCTCTGTTTAAAAAAGGGGGCAGACAAAAGGCAGGTAACTATAGGTCAGTTAGTTTAACATCTGTAGTGGGAAAAATGCTTGAAGCTGTCATTAAGGAAGAAATAGTGGGACATCTAGATAGGAATAGTGCAATCAAGCAGACGCAAAATGGATTCATGAAGGGGAAATCATGTTTAACTCATTTACTGGAATTCTTTGAGGATATAACGAGCATGGTGGATAGAGGTGTACCGATGGATGTGGTGTATTTCGATTTCCAAAAGGCATTCGATAAGGTGCCACACAAAAGGTTACTGCAGAAGATAGAGGTACGCGGAGTCAGTGGAAATGTATTAGCATGGATAGAGAATTGGCTGGCTAACAGAAAGCAGAGAGTCGGGATAAATGGGTCCTTTTCAGGTTGGAAATCGGTGGTTAGTGGTGTGCCACAGGGATCGGTGCTGGGACCACAACTGTTTACAATATACATAGATGACCTGGAAGAGGGGACAGAGTGTAGTGTAACAAAATTTGCAGATGACACAAAGATTAGTGGGAAAACGGGTTGTGTAGAGGACACAGAGAAGCTGCAAAGAGATTTAGATAGGTTAAGCGAATGGGCTAAGGTTTCGCAGATGGAATACAATCTCAGAAAGTGTGAGGTCATCCACCTTGGGAAAAAAAACAGTAAAAGGGAATATTATTTGAATGGGGAGAAATTACAACATGCTGCGGTGCAGAGGGACCTGGGGGTCCTTGTGCATGAATCCCAAAAAGTTAGTTTGCAGGTGCAACAGGTAATCAGGAAGGCGAATGGAATGTTGGCCTTCATCGCGAGAGGGATGGAGTACAAAAGCAAGGAGGTCCTTCTGCAACTGTATAGGGTATTGGTGAGGCCGCACGTGGAGTACTGTGTGCAGTTCTGGTCACCTTACTTGAGGAAGGATATACTAGCTTTGGAGGGGGTACAGAGACGATTCACTAGGCTGATTCCGGAGATGAGGGGGTTACCTTATGATGATAGATTGAGTAGACTGGGTCTTTACTCGTTGGAGTTCAGAAGGATGAGGGGTGATCTTATAGAAACATTTAAAATAATGAAAGGGATAGACAAGATAGAGGCAGAGAGGTTGTTTCCACTGGTCGGGAGACTAGAACTAGGGGGCAAGCCTCAAAATACGGGGGAGCCAATTTAAAACCGAGTTGAGAAGGAATTTCTTCTCCCAGAGGGTTGTGAATCTGTGGAAATTCTCTGCCCAAGGAAGCAGTTGATGCTAGCTTATTGAATGTATTCAAGTCACAAATAGATAGATTTTTTAACCAATAAGGGAATTAAGGGTTATGGGGAGCGGGCGGGTAAGTGGAGCTGAGTCCACGGCCAGATCAGCCATGATCTTGTTGAATGGCGGAGCAGGCTCGAGGGGCTAGATGGCCTACTCCTGTTCCTAATTCTTATGTTCTTATGTTATGTTCCAAGGTAGCAAAATCCATTTCCTTCCCCAGATGAAATACACTGAACATAAGAAATAGGAGCAGGAGTAGGCAATTTGGCCCCTCGAACTGCTCCTCCATTCAATAAGATCATGGCTGATCTGATCATGGATTCAACTCCACTTCCCAGGCCCGCTCTCTATAACCCTTTACTCCCTTATCGCTCAAAAATCTGTCTATCTCCACCTTAAATATATTCAATGACCCAGCCTCCACAGCTCTCTGTGACAGAGAATTCCATAGATTTACAACCCTCTGATAGAAGAAATTTCTCCTAATCTCAGTTTTAAATGGGCGACCCCTTATTCTTAGACTATGTCCCCGAGTTTTACTTCCCCTATGAGTGGAAATATCCTCTATGCATCCACCATGTCGAGCCCCCTCATTATCTTGTATGTTTCAATAAGATCACCTCTCATTCTTCTGAACTCCAATGAGTATAGGCCGAACCTACTCAACCTATCCTCATAAGTCAACACCCTCATCTCCGGAATCAACCTAGTGAACCTTCTCTGAACAGCCTCCAATGCAAGTATATCCTTCCTTAAATACGGAGACCAAAACTCAATGCAGTACTCCAGGTGTGGCCTCACCAGTACCCTGTATTCTCTGACTTCTCTGCTTTTATACTCTATCCCCCTGCCAGTAAAGGCCAACATTCCATTTGTCTTCCTGATTACTTGCTGTACCTGCATACTAACTTTTTGTGTTTCATGCACAAGGACCCCCAGGTCTCTCTGTACTGCAGCACTTCGTAATTTTTCACCATTTAAATTATAATTTGCTTTTCTATTATTTCTGCCAAAGTGAGTAACCTCACATTTTCCCACATTATACTCTATCTGCCAAATTTTTGCCCACTCACTTAGCCCGTCTATATCCCTTTGCAGATTTTTTGTGTCGTCCTCACAATTTGCTTTCCCACCTATCTTTGTATCATCAGCAAACTTGGTTACATTAATTTCGGTCCCTTTATCCAAGTCATTAATATAGATTGTAAATAGTTGAAGACCCAGCACCGATTCCTGCGGCACCCCACTAGTCACTGTTTGCCAACCAGAAAATGACCCTTTTATCCCGGCTCTCTGTTTTCTGTTAGTTAGCCAATCCTCTAACCATGCTAATAAATTACCCCCAACCCCGTGGGCTCTTATCTTGTGCAGTAACCTCTTATGTGGCACCTTATCGAATGCCTTCTGGAAATCCAAATACACCACATCCACTGATTTCCCCTTATCCACCCTGTTTGTTACATCCTTAAAAGAACTCCAGCAAATTTGTCAATACTGTTCCATTTGGCTGAAACCAGTGCCATTCTGAGGCTCCTATCATGTTACATCTGAAATAGTAAATGTGGATTGCAGTGTGCAGCCTGCAGACCGTACTTATAATGCAGGCTGTGCATCACTTAGCCAGGAAGAGAGCTCTGTCCATGTTTACAGTGTGCTCTGCTTCCTGGCCAATAGCATTTTAATGTTTCAAGTCGTTAAATAACTTAAAATTTTATTCATACCTACAAAGCATTTAAATTTAGAGGCTGTAGCTTGAGGCTGGTGGTTGGGCTGTTGAAGATACTTTCTCTATTTCTTGTCTCTAATTGCATTGCATGTAGTCAGTCCATCTGATAAGGCAACTGTACAGATTGAAATAGATGGTTTTCATTGAAACACAGCACCATGCATTAAATCCTCAAACTGGAAAGTGAAATGCACAACATTGGAAAGATAGGTGTTTTTTTTTAGCACTGATGGAGAATTGCAGCTAAAACGTAAATCTTTTTCTTGCAGCTAATCATTAATTGCTCAACCATTGGTTGCCATGCCTTCTGTTGCCTAAGCCCTAAGCTCTGGAATTCCCTCCCTAAACCTCTCTACCTTTCTTTCCTCCTTCAAGACACTACTTAAAACCTACCTCTTTGCCTGCCCTAATTTCTCCTTATGCGGCTCGGTGTCAAATTTTTTATCTCTCAATACCCATGTAAAGTGCGCTATATAAATGAAGTTGTTGCTGAAGGTGCTGACTGACCTGTGATTTCCCAACATTTCTGTGTTATTTATCATTTCCAGCAACCATGGTTTTTCTTTTGATCATTAGGTTATATTTTGAGTAGTTTTACCCTGTTGGATTATTTTTGGCTACTCCGTCAGTGTATTGAAAATCAATTAAGGCAGTAATTACTAAGGGAAGCTGTAAGTTTTTAATGCTGACAGGTTTATCCCTTTCTATTAGACTCCTGACTGCATTTGGCTAAAATCCAGTCCTACTGTTTTCATGGATGACTGAGGCGGAGTTGTGATGTTCCGTGCAGAAATCAAAATGTTGAGAATGGTCTCGGGCAAGAAATGCGCATCAGCAGCTTGTAACCATTAAGAGATTGATTCTTTTTCTCTTGTGGGTGCTTTTGCATATCTTCTTTCATGAATAAATTTTGTTTTTTTTCCTATTGAGGGACAATCTGAAAGATAAAGGCAGGAATAATTTCACTAAATTAAAATAATTGAGCAATGCGGGAGATTGGATTATGAAGGAAACAAAAGGGATGTGGGTTAAAATAAATCTGAGGGCATGTAGAAAAACAAATGATGAAGGTATGGGTTTGCACTGGTCTCTAAGTTGCCCCTCGACATTTAGAGAGCATAAAATGTGCACCAGGATGTGACCTGTAACCCATATTTTAAAGTGCATGAAACTGAACTAAGGGAATGGCAAACTAATGGGCCAGTTTCATGGCACATTTTGAAAGTAGCTTTGCATCTGCTCAAACTCTGGTATAAAGCCTTGGAACATTTTACCATGTTAAAGGCGCTATATAAATGCAAGTTGTTGAAGTCACTCAAATCCAATTCTGCCGAGTGGTGCGAGTTCAATTTGTCTTACTCTTTTGGCTTTGCACAGTCTGCAAACTGGGGCAACACACACATTTCAAAAGTGCCCAAGGGATCACTTTGAACAAAAACAGAAAAATCTGGAATTACTCGGTAGGTCAGGCAGCATCTGTGCAGCAACAGAAGTCAACCTTGGAGGAAGAATCTTCATATTTCCAGCATTTTTCTGTTTTGTTTTCAGATTTCCGGCATCTGCAGTAATTTGCTTTCTGATCATTTTATAACTTTTCAATGTATTCATTCCTTTGTTGAAGTTATTTTGCAGCAAATAAAATTTAATATTGATGAATGTAAAATATTATACAGGCAACTCACGATTATCGGGGATTGGGCTATTCCGGGTAAACGATTTTTCCGTTAGGCTGAGTCTACATTTTAAAGTTAAAACTTTAATCAATCAATATAATCAGCTACAAGCAGCAACAAAAGATAGACATTACCAGCATGCATGTACAGGTTCTGTGCCTGGAACCCGGTGCCGGCCCTGCCCCCATCCCAACGTCAGCGGCAGCCGCGAGAGACAGCGGCTGCAGCAGCGTGCACACACACACACACACCAGCAAAGCAAGGGCAGAGAAGGGTGATTTTTACGGCGAGTGAGAGAGAGTGTGTGAGAGAGAGAGAAAATGAGCAAATACAAATGAGCACAGTGGTTGGAAGGCGATTTTTCCAAATTATTTGGAGATATCTTTTCACTTGTTAGCAACAGAATTTTAAATTCCGTTACAACGGTTTCCCATTAGATCTGTGTACAGATAATCGAGAGTTGCCTGTAGATAGATTGAAAAATGTGGGACAGTGAATCGAATTGAATTATCACAGATTATCACAGAGGTGCTTAGGGACTTGGGAGTAATTGTGGACTCATCACTTTCAATGTCCAGATAATATAAAAAATCCTGTTGAAAAGATGATCGAATGTTGGGATTCAGAATTGTAGAGTACAAGCTGTGGGTTTACAATACACTGGTTGGACCACATTTAAAATCCTGTGATCACCACATCACAAAAAAGATATAGAATTAAAAAAGGTACAGAAAAGAGCAGCAAGGTTGTTCCCCAAATGTGAAGCGATGAGGTATGTGAGGAAAGGTTAGAGAAGCTTAACCTTTCCAGTTAGAAAGAATGTGGTTAAGCAGGAACCTCATGGAAGTACATAGAGTCCCAAATGTTTTTTTTCTACAGCACCTATGGATAAAGGAAGCATTAAGTTAATATATAACTGTATAGGCAAAGGAAAGTTTGTTTCTCTCAATTTCAACACCCCATTTCTCCAACTCTGTAGTAACATTGCTCATCTCTGACCTCCCTCCCTGCCTCCAGTGTCTTCCTCTCTTCCTCTCTGCATATCCTTCCCCATCCCAAAGGGTATTTGTCACTCTGTCTTCTCACTGGTCAACAGACTTGCAGACTTTCCCTTACTCGTTCTTGTATGTCCATGCTTGCGCTCACTTACTTTCTCTTGTACGCTCTCTTTCTTTTATTTCTCCCTCTTTTTGTTTTCCTTTTTTCTCCTCTCTCTTTGTAGGCCATGCACCAATGACCTTGGAGTGATCGGGGGTGCTGCAAGATGGTTTCTAGCAATTACAGTCTTATACTTCAGAGATGGATTCCTACAGATGTGCACAGCCCTGGTATCGGGATTGTGAATGGGGCATTAGGTGGTAGTTGTGACGTACTGATGATTTTGGGTAGGAGGAGAGGAGAAAGACTGCACCCAGAATCCAGGAGGACCAGTTGGTTGCTCCTTGAGTGGGAGGGGAGAAAGTTATTGGAACTAAATTTGTGGTAGGGAGAGAATTGGTTATGATGACCAATTTATGGTAGAAGGTGATTGGAGAGAAAATTGAAATGCAGGAGAAAATGTTGCATAAAATACTTGTTTTCTACTATTTATACAATTTTGTCATTACCAATAAATATACAAAAAGCTAGCAGTTAACTAATGAGGAAGAAGGAAATTGGCCAACCCGATTAGTTTGTGGCACAAGAAATGTTATTATAGGGATGTTATGATAGATATAGCAGACGGCCTATTATAGAAATCACAGAATTAAATTCTTGCATTAGCAATTGTAGAAGGCCCGGCTTCCAGTTTATTGTGGTTTTGTTGTATCCCAAGTTACGTCAACATGAAATAATTCTCTGCTGCCAAGAAACTTATTACAGAGAAGTACAACTTTCAGAGTAGAGTCAAAAGCGAGAGATCATAATGTTTGAATTCATACTTTGACTAGAATTTAAGGATGAATCAGATTGGGAGTGACTGTGATTGGTGGAGCTGTGCCTGAATCAGGTCTGTTGATCCAAGCTCCAATACATAAATGCATTCAGATCAAATTCCATCTGAAAATAGTGAGAACACAGCAAGGCAAAAATGTATTGCTTTCTCATTATGAATGTGTATAAATAGTAGAATGCTGCACCATTGAGAAGGGAGGAAATAACACGAATTATGAATAATAAAGCACTCTGTCCCTGTCTCTCATGCTGTCTCAGTCAGGCTCTGTGCATGTCTTACACACTCCCACAGGTTATAGATGGAGATAATTTATCGTGCTTTAATTATGAAGGGCGCTCAAAATAAAGTGGAATGCATGTAATGAAAAGTTTGTCATCAGTTGAAATTAAGAGCCTTAACCTTGTGCAACATAATGTGCTATAGATAGCAGTACAAGTCAATAACCAGCTGACGCTGTGGTCTTCTGAGTTCAGATATTAGCTTTGCTGTCTGATATCGTAGTAGACACTAACTATCCTTTGAAACGTTTGCTGAAATAATTGAATGTCAACCCTTGTTGAGATTTTCATCAATGGCCATTAGGAGGCAAATAATGACTACAATAATTCTTAATTAATGACTATTACCTGTTTGAGCTATGGTACAAGTGCATTGGCAGTACAATTAAAGCTGTATTACAAATTGGAAAGTGATTCAAATCCTTTTAAACTGGCTGCCTTTCATTTCTGTTAGTGGTCTGTATTTTGATCAATACAGAACTATTCCTTGCAGTTAAATGTCAGGGAAAATGAAGTCATAAATAAAGCATTGAACGGAAGTAGAGAAACTACGAATGTGGAGCTAAGTATTGAATATTAAACAATGTAATTGTCTGGCATTAAGAAGGAACGAAACAACTTGGTTAGCATCTTTCACGTCCTCAAAATATCCCAAAGGATTTTACAGCCAGTGAATTACATTTCAATTGTAGTTGCTGTTGTTTTAATAAGGACATAAGAAATAGGAGCAGGAGTAGGCCATATGGCCCCTCGATCCTGCTCCGCCATTTAATATGATCATGGCTGATTCGATCATGGACTCAGGTCCACTTCCCTGCCCGCGCTCCTTAACCATTTATTCCCTTATCGTCTAAGAAAATGTCTATTTGTGTCTTAAATTTATTCAATGTCCCAGCTTCCACAACTCTCTGAGGCAGCAAATTCCACAGATCCACAACCCTCTGAGAGAAGAAATTTCTCCTCATCTCAGTTTTAAATGGGCAGCCCCTTATTCTAAGATTATGCCCTCTAGTTCTGGTCTCCCCTTTCAGTGGAAACATCCTCTCTGCATATACCCCGTCAAGCCCCCTCATAAACTTATACATTTCGATAAGATCAGCTCTCATTCTTCTGAATTCCAATGAGTAGAGGCCCAACCTACTCAACCTTTCATCATAAGTCAACCCCCTCATCTCCGGAATCAATCTTGTGAACCTTTTCTGAACTGCTTCCAAAGCAAGTATATCCTTTTGTAAATATGGAAACCAAAACTGCACCCAGTATTCCAGGTGTGGCCTCACCAATACCTTATGTAGCTGTAGCAAGACTTCCCTGCTTTTATACTCCATCCCCTTTGCAATAAAGGCCAAGATACCATTGGCCTTCCTGAACATTTGCTGTACCTACATACCACCCTTTTGTGTTTCATGCACAAGTACCCCCAGGTCCCACTGTACTGCGGCACTTCGCAATCTTTCTCCACTTAAATAATAACTTGCTCTTTGATTTTTTTCTGCCAAAGTGCATGACCTCACACTTTTCAACAATTATACTCCATCTGCCAAATGTTTGCCCACTCACTTAGCCTGTCTATATCCTTTTGTAGATTTTTTGTGTCCTCCTCACACATTGCTTTTCCTCCCATATTTGTATCATCAGCAAACTTGGCTACGTTACACTCAGTCCCTTCTTCCAAATTGTTAATATAGATTATAAATAGTTGGGGTCCCAGCACTGATCCCTGCGACACCCCACTGGTTACTGATTGCCAACCCAAGAATGAATCGTTTATTCCTACTCTCTGTTTTCTGTTAGTTAGCCAATCGTCTATCCATGCTAATATATTATCCCCAACCCCGTGAACTTTTATCTTGTGCAGTAACCTTTTATGTGGCACCTTGTCAAATGCCTTCTGGAAGTCCAAATATACCACATCCACTGGTTCCCCTTTATCCACCCTGTTGTGGGCAAAGCACCTGTACTCGCTGACTTACATTGGCTCCTGGTCTGGTAATGCCTCGATTTAAAAAAATTCTCATCTTTGTGTTGAAATCCCTCCATGGCCTCGCCACTCCCTATCTCTGTAACCTGCTCCAGCCCTGCAACCCTCCCAGATCGCTGCGCTCCTCCAATTCTGGCTTTTTGCGCATCCCTGATTTTAATTGCTCCACCATTTGTGGCCATGCCTTCAGCTGCCTAAAGCTCTGGAATTCTCCCCCTAAACCTCTCCTCCTTTAAGATGCTCCTTAAAATCTACCTCTGGCCAAGCTTTTGTCACCTGTCCAAATAACTCCTTATGTGGCTCAGTGTCAAATTTTGTTTGATAATTGCACCTGTGAAGTGCCTTGGGACGTTTTACTACATTAAAGGTGCTATATAAATGCAAGTTCTTACATCAAACTGACAGAGAATTTATCTTGTAGTTAGTCTTGTGCAGCCATCCTCTACTGTAAACACGTGTAGAAATATATATGTAATTAGCTTTTGAAGAGTAGATGGTACATTATATCTGGTCCCTTTGGGACATGGGCTCAATTGCAGCCTGAGCGGGACTTTATGCCCTATTTATAATGACAAATAGAGATCAGATCAGATCATGTCAAAATCTGTCATCTATTTGTTCTTAAAGCTATTTGAACTATGAGCTCTGAACGGACACTGGAGTAAACCAGATCCATATTGCGGTAGACCTCACATTTTTAATGATTCAGTTGCATTACTAGTATAAATTGGCAGCAGGTTTAGAACCAGAATTCGTCAACATGTTTTTCTTTTTCCTTTTCCTCATCTTCCTCCACTCTGCTTCTTGTCTCTTCCTATATCATCAGCCGACTCTCTTTGACATTGCGGAACATCTACAACAATCTTTTTAATGGTAAACTTCCTGAGTTATTGCTTGTGGGAGGCAATAGCAGGAGTAGGACTTGGCTCACAGGCATTGAGACCAGGTGCATGTGCAAAGCAGAAGAAATATTGACCTGTGGTTCCCAGGAAAAGAGTAGAAGATGCAGGAAGAGGACAGAACTGAACCCCCAAGTGCCTAATTCTCTTTGCTGACTCGAGCCAATATTTATTTATTTATATCTGCCAACAAATTGTTAAAAGATACAAATAGACAACTACTGAATAAATATCACCACAAAAATAAGCAGTTCTTCTATACTTTTTTAATTCATTCGTGGAATGTGGGTGTCATTGGCAAGGCTAGCATTTATTGCCCATCCCACTGTATCGCGAGGCTATCGCTGGGAGATGTGAATTTGAAGAAGAATGCTGTACTCCATCCGTGACTGACGTCAAAAAGGAATTTCTGAAGCAATGCAGAGAACAGGCACCCCAAGAGGCAATTTCCGTGTTTCAAGGATTACCCTACTTTCTTTGATCACAGTATTTAGCTGTGTGAGAACATTTGCATTACATTAAGCGTTTAAAAATGTGGGCTCTGCTTCGATCAATCTGTTCAAGAAAATTTTACATTCTGATAGCAACTGAATTATAATGCCCAGAATCGCATTTGCTTCTTTGAAATGCGTTCCTGTTATGACTCCTGTACATTCACCACCCCAGCACCAATCTGCAACAAGTGGTGATGTCAGTGGCATTCATTCAGCAATCTCAATTTCCCCATTGATTTTAATAGGGGTGGGGTGGAGCTAGATGTTCTGCTCTTTCGACGAGGGAAAGGGCAGAGGTATCAGGAAATTCTGATGTGGAGAGAGTAATGACCTGAGTCTCGTGCCATAATTTCCTGGAAATAGTAATGGCGTGGGCAGTAGTTGCAATTTCCAGTGAATTCCAACCCTTCGTGGTCTGATGGCTACTTGTTGCTCATTGGTGCTTTTGTATTTTTAATACCTTTACAATTGGGTATTTGGTAACTAAATAGATATGTAGTTATTTGAATCAATCATGGAATTTTTTTGTCCTTTGGAATTGTAATGCCCTGAGATTCGATGCCTCTGGGCAATGTTTTCTAGCATGATACCTTTGGAAAGCCTTTTAATTGCATAGGTGAAGTTTTAAAAACCTATCATGGGCAAGCAAGATATCTATGCCCAGTGAGTATGTGCAAATTAATCATTTTTCAAAGAAACATCTCCCAAATGGGCAGTTTCATTGATCTGCCCATTCACGTCTGCCACTTGTGATTTTTCCTGGCTCAAGTGATTCTGCATTGGCTTCCTGGAAGCTTCCAGGTAAAACCAAAATGGCAGCTGCCATTGATCTCAATGAATACCCGCTGGGAAGGTTTTTATACTGAAAATATACCCCAAGCATTTCCTTTGCCTTTAACTAATATTTAACATCAGATTAACACAAGATACACATTAGCTCATGTAACCATTTGAGGTTTATAATGAATGATTAAGATATTCAAGATAAACAAAGTCCCAGCAAGGGTAATGATTTTAATTAAGTACTAATAGATTAAAATATTCCATTGAAAAGCATATATAGCAATGGGAAAAGTACTTCTCTCAAATTTGCATTCAGAAGTGTCAAATGCATTGAAGCAAATCTCATCAAAAGTTACCCTATTAAGACTAACAGAGCTACTCCCGAATCGTACATAATGTGAACCACAAGGCCTGATCTGCTTTGCATACCTTTAGGAATATGCTAGGTCATAAATATTGTTTAAAAAGATGAGGGGAGCAGCATGCTGAAACATGTGGGGTTGGGCGGCATTAGTGGGAGGAACAAGCAATATTAGAGGAATCCCTGTTTGGTGATTAGAAGAGCTGTTTATTCCAGTTCTTTTGAAACCTGAATAAAAATTATTTCCCGTCCATTGTAGCTAAACTTTGTTAACTAACAGGTGGCCTTTTGGTGTACTTGCGTGAGAAGTGAGCGTTTAATTGATACTTGGAGCTATGCAAAGTTTAGAAAATAAAACTCTAGGCCTTGGTAAAAAACGGGTTCTTTTTCCCCATGTTAGTTCAATGGTTGTGTGTACATGCATGTGTGTGTGTCTATATAAGAGTGCATATGTGTGTGTGTCATATATATATATATGTGTCTGTGTGTCTGTATATGTGTGATTCGTGTATATTTTTATCCAAGATTGGGCTCCTCTCCCATCAGCACACCCACAACAATCAATCCAAAAAGAGTTTCATCCGTCAATTTGATGGGCGACTCCATCAGTTGAATGGAGTAGAATTAGAGGTGTCAACTTTAATTATTTGTGCTGACATGACAATTGGAAAGTAATCGGACTGCACCAATTGTTCCATCGGTTCTCGCCAGTAAAATGGCCACGTAGCTTCTGACTTAATTGAGTTTGTCTGTGCCATCTCTGTGGAATAAAGTTTGAGTCAAAATAAGATTCAGCTGTGGGGGTGTTCGTTAGAACTGGCTTCTGGGGTCAGCAAAGCATTTCAATTGTCAGGGATGTTAGTCAGGCAGAGAAAATTGAACCTGAATTCTTTTCCGCTGACAGCTTGAGAACCAGGAGACACTCAAAGCGATGTTCAAGAAAGCAGAGTCTGAAATCAATGGCAGAGTTATTGAAGCAATGAAGAGGACAGAGGATCCGCTGCAGCGACAGCGCACGCTGGTGGAAGAAGAGAGACAGAAGTACTTGGTCGATGAGGAGAAAATAATACAGCAACTGTGGTATGTCAGCTAACTTAAAACAGTCAATAATTGCAATTTTTTTTAGCATGCTCCTTCATCTTTTTTTATTTTATTTATGAGTTAGTTCTTTTCCCTGCAGCATCTTCATTTTTTGTTGATTGTTGTTCTCTTGTTTCAGACTGCAAATCTACACAGTTGTTTTGAGTTGATAAATGTTCTCATTTTCTTTCAAGAAAAATGTTATGGCAGTGATGAAACTGAGAGTGAAGTGACATCCTCTCATGCTTCAGTGGGTGACTGCACTCAACCCATGCAAAGCAAGAATGTTCCAGTTCAGTCACTGGTCTATGCCTCGTTAGTTGATGTGATGTGGGGCAGTAGTATGGGTGCTTTGGCTGGTCTCATTGTCCTGGATTAGGGTGAAGAACATCAAGCCTTTTGCTCCAATGATCAATGTGGAAGTCAGTTGAGAATAGGATTGGGTTTGGTTTTGATGCTAACTGTAGTTGAATAGCCTAATGTGATAGTTGGCCATTTGAAAGCTACCAGCACACATGAAACCCTATCCAAGCATGAATCAGGAAACAAAGGGAGAAAACTGGAGGGGGGAAGAAACTGAAATGCTACTGCAATAAAATAACATTAATGCTACAAAGAATCAATTACTTTTTTCTGATTGTCAACTTCAGGCAATCGTGACAGTGCTTTGGCTACTGCAGAAGTTGTTCAAAAGCCCCACATAGTGTTTTAAGAACATAAGAAATAGGAGCAGGAGTAGGCCACCTGGGCCCTCGAGCCTGCTCCGCCATTTAATAAGATCATGGCTGATCTGATCATGGACTTAGCTCCACTTCTCTGCCCGCTCCCCAAAGCCCTTTACTCCCTATTGCTCAAAAATCTGTCTATCCGCCTTAAATATATTCAATGACCCAGCCCTGACAACTCTCGGGGGCAGAGAATTCCATAGATTTATAACCCTCAGAAGAAATTCCTCCTCATCTCAGTTTTAAATGGGAGGACCCTTATTCTAAGACTATGTCCCCTAGTTTTAGTTTCCCCTATGAGTGGAAATATCCTCTGTACATTCATCTTGTCGAGCCCCCTCATTATCTTATATGTTTCGATAGACTCACCCCTCAGTCTTCTGAACTCCAATGTGTATAGGCCCAACCTACTCAACCTATCCTCATAAGTCAACCTCTTCATCTCCAGAATCAATCTAGTGAACCTTCTCTGAACAGTCTCCAATACAAGTATATCCTTCCTTAAATACGGAGACCAAAACTGAACACAGTACTCCAGGTGTGGCCTCACCAATAACCTGTAGAGTTGTAGCAGGACTTCTCTGCTTTTATACTCTATCCCCCTTGCAATAAAGGCCAAGATTCCATTGGTCTTCCTGATCACTTGCTGTACCTGCATACTCACTTTTTGTGTTTCATGCACAAGGATCCCCAGGTCCTGCTGTCCTGCAGCACTTTGCAATTTTTCTCCATTTAAATTATAATTTGCTTTTCTATTTTTTTTCTGCCAAAGTGGATAACCTCACATTTTCCCACATTGTACTCCATCTGCCAAAGTTTTGCCCACTCACTTAGCTTGTCTATATCCCTTTGCAGATTTTTTGTGTCCTCCTCACAATTTGTTATCCTACCCATCTTTGTATCATCAGCAAACTTGGCTACATTATACTTGATTCTTTCATCCAAGTCATTAATATAAATTGTAAATAGTTGAGGACCCAGCACCGATCCCTGCGGCACCCCACTAGTCACTGTTTGCCAACCGGAAAATGACCCATTTATCCCGACTCTCTGTTTTCCATTAGTTAGCCAATCCTCGATCCATGCTAATATATTACACCCAACCCTCATGCAGCAGCCTCATCTTAACAACACAATTATGATTGAAGATAATGTAGTTTGATATTTGTAGAGCACTGCTTGATTCTAATGAGAACATAAATGTCAATCAGTGTGCATCTCTGCTTCATTTGTAGTTATAGGACACAAATTTGTGTTACAGGGACTTCAACCTTTTTCGCTTCTGCTGTTTATAGCTATATAAAAAGCCACAGCGATTCCTTTAAGAATAATTTAATGCAGTGATATAGGGCTGAATTTTAGCACCCAAATATGTTTGGGTTGAGGTCAGATTTAAGAACTTTTTAAAATCTGAAACCCGCCCACTTAACGGAGGCGGGACAAGGGGCGAACAGCCAATCTGCTCCCGGGAGGTGAGTTGACATTTTAATTATTTTAATGAGGCTGTCAGCCTCTGATTTTACAGTGGCTGGCCGGGTGTCCCAGGCCTCGGGTGTAGTGTGTCTGTAAAGCATGCACTCCCATGTTCCGCCACCAGGGAGTACATCCCCTGAAGTCCCAAGGGATCCCAGCATCCCTTGGGAGCACTGTATATAAGCCGGCCCCTAAGGCCTGTTCCTCAATCTGGAGTGTCTTAATAAAGGCTGAGGTCACTGTTACTTTAACCTCCCTGTGTGCAGTCTCATTTGTGTTAGGAACACAATAACTGGCGACGAGAATACGAATCCAACGCAAAGATGCAGCAAACTCTGGGCATCCTGGAGAAGTTCTCGGAAGGTGAGGACTGGGAAGCCTATGTCGAACGGCTAGACCAGTACTTTGTAGTCAACGAGCTGGACGGAGAAGGAAGTGCTGCAAAAAGGAGAGTGGTCCTCCTCAGGGTCTGCGGGGCACCGAACTACAGCCTCATGAAGAATCTTCTGGCTCCAGTGAAACCCACAGATAAGTCATATGAGGAGCTGTGTACACTGGTTCGGAAGCATTTTAACCCGAGGGAGTGCGTGCTGATGGCGAGGTATCGGTTCTACACGTGCCAGCGATCTGAAGGTCAGGAAGTGGCGAGCTACGTCGCCGAGCTAAGGCGACTTGCAGGACAATGTGAGTTTGATAGCTACCTGGAGCAGATGCTCGGAGACTTTTTTGTACTGGGCATTGGCCACGAGACCATCCTACAAAAACTTTTCACTGTAGAGTCAACGACCCTCATTAAGGCCATTGCGATAGCACAGGCGTTTATGTCCACCAGTGATAACACCAAACAAATCTCTCGGCACACAAGTTCATAAATTAACTGGAACTGTGTTTGCGAGTAGAAATGTACAGGGCAGAAACCACGAGTCTGCAACTGGCAGCAGGCCTCAGGTGACCCAGATGACTGAGTCCCCAACAAAGGATGAATGCAAGGCAATTCACGCCTTGTTGGCGTTGTGGAAGCTTCCATTCAGCCTATTCATGCCGCTTCAAAGGATATGTTTGCAAGAGCTGTGGAACAATGGGGCACCTCCAATGAGCTTGCAGATGAGCTGCAAGCTCTGCAAAACCTGCGAACCACCACGTGGCAGAGGAGGATCGGTCCATGGTGGATCAAAGCAATTTTGAGCCTCAGAGAGGAGGCAGATGCTGAAGTACACGGGGTGCACAAATTTTCGACGAAATGTCCACCTATAATGCTAAATGTAAAATTGAATGGCTTACCCGTAGCCATGGAACTGGACACTGGCACTTGCCAATCCATCATGAGTAAAAAGATGTTTGAGAGACTGTGGTGCAACAAGGCACTCAGACCAGCCCTGAGCCCCATCCACACGAAACTGAGAACGTACACCAAAGAGTTCATCACTGTCCTGGGCAGCGCCATGGTCAAGGTCACCTACGAGGGCACGGTGCACGAACTGCCACTCTGGATTGTCCCAGGCGATGGCCCCACACTGCTTGGAAAGAGCTGGCTGGGCAAAATCCGTTGGAACTGGGATGACATCTGAGCGCTATCACATGTCGATGAGGCCTCATGTACCCAGGTTCTTAACAAATTTCCTTCCCTTTTTGAGCCAGGCATTGGAAACCTTTCCGGGCGGAGGTGTGGATCCACATGGTCCCAGAGGCACGACCCATTCACCACAAGGCGCGAGCGGTACCTCACATGATGAGGCAGAGAGTGGAAATCGAGCTGGACAGGCTGCAATGCGAAGGCATCATCTCCCCAGTGGAATTCAGCGAGTGTTCAGCGAGAGATTGTTGCAGTACTCAAAGTAATGGCACGGTCAGGATTTGCGGCGATTATAAAGTAACTATTAATCGTTTCTCGCTACAGGACCAATACCCGCTACCTAAGGCAGACGACCTATTTTCAACGCTGGCAGGGGGCAAGACGTTCACCAAGCTGGACCTGACTTCGGCCTACATGACGCAGGAGCTGGAGGAGTCTTCGAAGGGTCTCACCTGCATCAACATGCACAAGGGACTGTTCATCTACAACAGATGCCCGTTTGGAATTCGGTCGGCTGCAGCCATCTTCCAGAGAAACATGGAGAGCCTACTCAAGTCGGTACCACGCACGGTAGTTTTTCAGGACGACATATTGGTCACGGGTCGGGACACCGTCGAGCACCTACAAAACCTGGAGGAGGTCCTCCAGCGACTGGATCGCGTAGGGCTGCGGCTGAAGAGGTCGAAATGGCAACAGAAGTGGAGTTTTTGGGAAGAAAGATCGCGGCGGACGGCATTCGGCCCACAGACGCCAAGACAGAGGCTATCAGGAACACGCCCAGGCCACAGAACGTTACGGAGCTGCGGTTGTTGCTGGGACTCCTGAACTATTTCGCAAACTTCCTACCGGGGTTAAGCACCCTCTTAGAGCCCCTACATGTGTTATTGCGTAAAGGTGAGAACTGGGTATGGGGAAAAACACAAGTAATTACTTTTGAGAAAGCCAGAAACATTTTATGCTCCAACAAGCTGCTTGTATTGTATAACCCGTGTAAAAGACTTGTGCTAGCATGTGATGCGTCGTAGTACGGAGTCGGTTGTGTATTACAACAAGCTAACGTTGCGGGCAAGTTGCAAACTGCCGCCTATGCCTCCAGGAGCTTATCTAAGGCCGAGAGGGCTTACAGCATGATTGAGAAAGAGACATTAGCGTGTGTGTTCAGGGTAAAGAAAATGCATCAGTACCTGTTTGGCCTCAAATTTGAGCTGGAAACCGATCACAAGCCACTCATATCCCTGTTCGCTGAAAACAAGGGGATAAATACTAATGCCTCAGCCCGCATACAAAGGTGGGCACTCGCGCTATCAGCATATAACTATTCCATCCGCCACAGGCCAGGCACCGAGAACTGTGTGGATGCTCTCAGTCGGCTACCATTGCCCACCACGGGGGTGGAAATGGCGCAGCCTGCAAACTTGTTGATGGTGGCGCAGCCCGCAGACTTGTTGATGGTCATGAAAGCATTTGAAAATGATAAATCACCAGTCACGGCCCGCCAGATTAGGACTTGGACCAGCCAAGATCCTCTGCTGTCCCTAGTAAAAAAAACTGTGTACTGCATGGGAGCTGGGCCAGCATCCCCGTTGAAATGCAAGAGTTAACCAAGCTGTTCCAGCGGCGAAAGGACGAGCTGTCTATTCAGGCAGACTGCTGTTGTGGGGTAACCGCATAGTGCTACCCAAAAAGGGCAGGGAGACGTTCATCTCTGATCTCCACAGCACACACCCGGGTATAGTAATGATGAAAGCGATAGCCAGATCCCACGTGTGGTGGACTGGTATCGACTCTGACTTAGAGTCCTGTGTACGGCAATGCCGCGAGTGTGCTTGGTTTGTGGTCCTGGCCCCAAGGATCCATGTCGACTATACAGGCCCGTTTCTCAGTAAAATGTTCCTGGTGGTAGTGGATGCTTTTTCAAAATGGATTGAATGTGAAATAATGTTGGGAAGCACCGCCACCGCCACCATTGAAAGTCTGAGGGCCATGTTTGCCACCCACGGTCTGCCTGACATACTGGTCAGTGACAACGGGCCATATTTCACCAGTGCCGAATTTGAAGAATTCATGACCCGCAATGGGATCAAACATGTCACCTCAGCCCCGTTTAAACCAGCCTCCAATGGGCAGGCAGAGCGGGCAGTACAAACCATCAAACAGAGCCTTAAACGAGTCACAGAAGGCTCACTCCAAAACCGCCTGTCCCGAGTACTGCTCAGCTATCACATGAGACCTCACTCACTCACAGGGGTGACCCCAGCTGAGCTACTCATGAAAAGGACACTTAAAACCAGACTCTCGCTGGTCCCTGCATGATCAGGTAGATAGCAGGCGGCAGCAACAAAATGTAAACGATAGTCATGCCACTGTGTCACGGGAAATTGATCTGAATGACCCTGTGTATGTGCTAAACTATGGACATGGCCCCAAGTGGATCGCGGGCACGATGATAGCTAAAGAAGGGAGTAGAGTGTTTGTAGTCAAACTAGACAGTGGACAAATTTGCAGAAAGCACCTGGACCAAACGAGGCTGCGGTTCACAGACTGCCCTGAACAACCCACAGCAGACACCACCTTTTTCGAACCCACAACACACCCAAAGGATCAATGACACCACCCCGGAGCAGGAAATCGAACCCATCACGCTTAACAGCCCAGCAAGGCCAGGCTCACCCAACAGCCTTGCAGGGCCAACAACACGCCAGCCCAGCGAGGGCACAGCCAACACACCAGAACAAACATTTGTACCGAGGCGGTCCACCAGGGAAAGAAATGCTCCCGACTGCCTCAGCTTGTAAATAGTTTTCACATTGACTTTGGTGGGGAGAGTGATGATGTGTATCTGTAAAGCATGCACTCTCATGTTCCGCCACCAGGGAGCGCATCCCCTGAAGTCCCAAGGGATCCCAGCATAACTTGTGACCAGTGTATATAAGCCGGCCCCTAAGGCCTGTTCCTCACTCTGGAGTGTCTTAATAAAGACTGAGGTCATTGTTACTTTAACCTCCCTGTGTGCAGTCTCATCTGTGTTAGGAACACAAGATCGGGAAACCGAACAGTTGAAGGGAGGCGAGAACAGTTTCGGGGAGAAAGCAAGTGCCTTACAGCACTGCTTGTGAGCCAGGAGGAGCAGGCGTCCTTACCTCTGGCCACCCAACCTTCCCGCCTCCCCCCATCAGACTCCCTCAATGGGCCAGATTTTGCTGGAGTGGACTATCTCTCGACAAGTCTCGTTCGTTAGACTTATTCATGCACATTCGTAGTTTGAAATGTTTTTGCCTGCAAGGTTGCGGGAAGTTCGAGCTGATAACGGCGCAAAAATGGTATAGAATTGAGGCCACTGTATTCCATTATGTGTTAACTCCACAGCATGTGGGGAAACCAGTCCTGTCCGAAACGCCAACCCCGATTCCCCGCTCATGGAACCTACCCTTGTTAATATCCAGGACATAGTCTTCTTTCATAACAACATAATATGATCAGTAACCTAAAAATATAATCTTCTGGGTGTTTTGTTGATCCATTCAATTGGTAACAAAGATGATGTATGATATAATGGCCTGGAATTTGCAGATGTAATGCGTTCTCTGTAAAATTAACAAACATCTGGCGCCCGCACATGCGCAGTTAAACGTGGAAATACGGAAGTTGTTGTCAGTGATACCTGCTCCTCCACAGGGTGCGCTGTTGCAGTCTTCACAAATGAAATCAACATAGAATCAGTGAACTGATGTGAACTTCAACTTATTACGCACTATTCTCTGTAAAAAGCAATGAAAATTTTGTTTAATCACATGTAACTGAATTTTGAACAACGTAGTAAGTCATAATTACTGCTGAACAACCTCTCTGGCCCTGAAAAACAAATTTTACAAGTGTGGAGTCCCATTCACTCAGAAGAACATTTGAAAATTTCAATATTTTAAAAATAAAAATTAAATTTGTTTGATATTTCAGCTTCTACTTTAATCCCATGTATATGTCGCAATATTTATTTCGCTCTCTGTGCAATGATTAAAATGTGAATTATTTTCCCTGCTTTTTAGAAACATAGAAACATAGAAAATAGGTGCAAGAGTCAGCCATTTGGCCCTTCGAGCCTGCACCACCATTCAATAAGATCATGGCTGATCATTCACATCAGTACATTACCCCAATACCACGTGCTTTAATTTTGCATACCAATCTCTTGTGTGGGACCTTGTCAAAGCCTTTTGAAAGTCCAAATACACCACGTCCACTGGTTCTCCCTTGTCCATTCTACCAGTTACATCCTCAAAAAATTCTAGAAGATTTGTCAAGCAGAATTTCCCTTTCATAAATCCATGCTGACTTGGGCCGATCCCGTCACTGCTTTCCAAATGTGCTGCTATTTCATCTTTAATAATTGATTCCAACATTTTCCCCACTACTGATGTCAGGCTTATCGGTCTATAATTACCCGTTTTCTCTCTCCCTCCTTTTTTAAAAAGTGGTGTTACATTAGCTACCCTCCAGTCCATAGGAACTGACTGGCTGACAGTTAATAGACTGTTGGAAAATGATCTCGAATGCATCCACTGTTTCTAGGGCTACTTCTTTAAGTACTCTGGGATGCAGACTATCAGGCCCCGGGGATTTATCGGCCTTCAATCCCATCAATTTCCCTAACACCATTTCCCGCCTAATAAGGATTTCCTTCAGATCCTTCTTCTCACTAGACCCTCTGTCCCCTAGTATTTGCAGAAGGTTATTTATGTCTTCCTTCGTGAAGACAGAACCAAAGTACTTGTTTAACTGGTCCGCCATTTCTTTGTTCCCCATTATAAATTCACCTGAATCTGACTGCAAGGGACCTACGTTTGTTTTCACTAATCTTTTTCTTTTCACATATCTATAGAAGCCTTTACAGTCAGTTTTTATGTTCCAAGCAAGCTTCCTCTCATACTCTATTTTCCCCCTCCTAATTAAACCCTTTGTCCTCCTCTGCTGTATTACAAAATTCTCCCAGTCCTCAGGTTTGCTGCTTTTTCTGGCCAATTTATATGCCTCTTCCTTGGATTTAACACTATCCTTAATTTCCCTTGTTAGCCACGGTTGAGCCACCGTCCCCATTTTATTTTTACTCCAGACAGGGGTGTACAATTGTTGACGTTCATCCATGTGATCTTTAAATGTTTGCCATTGCCTATCCACCGTCACCCCTTTTAAGTATCACCCGCCAGTCTATTCTAGCCAATTCACACCTCATACCATCGAAGTTACCTTTCCTTCAGGACCCTAGTCTCTGAATTAACTGAGTCACTCTCCATCTTAATAAAGAATTCTACCATATTATGGTCACTCTTCCCCAAGAGGCCTTGCACAACAAGATTGCTAATTGGTCCTTTCTCATTACACATCACCCAATCTAGGATGGCCAGCCCTTTAGTTGGTTCCTTGACATATTGGTCTGTAAAACCATCCCTAATACACTCCAGGAAATCCTCCTCCACTGCATTGCTACCAGTTTGGTTCGCCCAATCAATATGTAGATTAAAGTCGCCCATGATAACTGCTGTACCTTTATTGCATGCATCCCTAATTTCTTGTTTGATGCTGTCCCCAGCCTCACTACTACTGTTTAGTGGTTTGTACACAACACCCACTAGCATCTTCTGCTCTTTGGTATTCCGTAGCTCCACCCATACCGATTCTACATCATTCAAGCCAATGTCCTTCCTTACTATTGCATTAATTTCCTCCGTAACCAGCAATGCCACCCCACCTCCATTTCCTTTCTGTCTATCCTTCCTAAATGTTGAATACCTCTGGATGTTGAGTTCCCAGCCTTGGTCACCCTGGAGCCATGTCTCCGTGATGCCAATTATATCATATCCGTTAACTGCTATCTGTGCAGTTAATTCATCCACCTTATTCCGAATACTCCTCGCATTGAGGCCCAGAGCTTTCAGGCTTGTCTTTTTAACACATTTTGCCCCTTTCGAATTTTACTGTAATTTGGCCCTTTTTGCTTTTTGCCTTGGGTTTCTCTGCCCTCCACTTTTACTTTTTTTCTTTCGATCTTTTGCTTCTTCCCCCATTCTACTTCTCTCCGTCTCCCTGCATAGGTTCCCATCCCCCTACCATATTAGTTTAACTCCTCCCCAACAGCACTAGCAAACACTCCCTGCTTTGCTGTCTGTGCGACTTCTTGAATCTGGTTGGCTGATCAGCCTGCCTGCTGCCTGCACTGTTGGTAAATGCCACTGATGGCGGCAAATTCAAAGTCATGTCGGAATAGAGGAACTCGATCCTCTCGAGCCCACTATATTTGTGGGCGGGTTTTTTCAGGGTCAGAGGAGAGTGTCGTCGCTTTGCTGCTGACCGCAGATTCTGGGCCAATGGACCAGATTGTTGGAGCAAGGTATCTCGTGGCATGTCCCATTAATTAGCCTTGTTCGTGCACATTTTGGTTTAAAAATGTTTTGCCCACAATGTTGCTGGAAGAGCGAGCTGATAATGGCGCAGAAATAGCATGAAATTGAATCCACCTGAATTCCATTATATTTGTCGTCTTGATATGCTTGGTGTATCTCAAGGCTCTAAGAAAGCATTATAAACCAGTTTCAAAGAAGAAAATAGGGAGCTTTAGTATCTTCTTTTAGTATTGGTGTATTTGACAAACTGAGGTCTCAGCAATTGAGTTGACCTTCACATATCTGAATTGTCCTCCATTTCACAGGTCAGCTACATCTCTTACACAATCAGATCTGCTAAATTTATTCATCTAAGTGATAGTTCTTTTAATTAAAATGTTTATATTAAAATGAACATTTCGGTGTAGAGAATGGACTCCAGTGAAGCCAGCTTTTTGGAGCTCCAAACCCACTGTATTTATAAAATGGGCAAAAAGGCATTTCCATGTTTGTCAAATTTTTGATTTTACTAAATGAGATAGTACTGTGCTGCCTCAAAATTTCTCAATGTTCTGCATACAGATAATTAAATGAGTCAAATCTAAATGTCTGTTTTTCTTTGGGCGGGGAGAGTATCAGCAGTGCGAGACATTGTACGTCATTGAATATAAAGACGTTTTGCTTTCAAAATCAGTTTTACAATAGTTTATCAAAATGCGAGCATTATTTAGCATTCGTCTAACCCCAAACTATTTTTTCCCCTGTTCATATTATCTCCTGAATGTCAATTTTGTTTGGGCGATTATGGGATTTCCAGTGGATAATCCATGTGCCTATTGGGTCGTGCATAATGTCCTGCGTTTTGTTGGGAGCTTAAAACACCACTGCGCCTGTTCAGTCATGCGTGAAGCATGCGTGAAGCATGTGTATTGGTACTTTGATTTTGAACAAAACTGGAGCACTTGTGTCTGTCTCACTTCCCCTGGTCACACACAGCAATTTCATTACTGGCACCAGTCCAGCAGCCTCAACAAAACCCACACTCTTGGTATTAATTCGATTGACCAGGCTCTTCACAATGTTTTGACCAAGATGCTGGAGCTGACCAGATAATGAAAGCATGTTCAGGCCCTCCCTTCGCAAAACCCTGCACATTCGTGGTTAGACGTTACATAAAAACTGAGCCCGAGATTGTCCCCAAATCATTTGTAATGCAGCACAAGGGAATCAGCACTATGGTTACCAGATAGGAAGCAATTTGATGTTGGGAGTTCACCATATATCCCACAGATAACCATTTTATTTGAAATAACAACACAAAATGCTGGAAGACTCTCAGCTGGTCAGGCAGCATCTGCGGAGAGAAACAGAGTTAACGTTTCCGATCGATGACCTTTCATCAGAACTGAAAGATGTTGGGGGCCAATTGTTTTTAAGCAAGTGCAGAGCTTGCTTTTGTTCACATTTTATTTTGTCCCATTGTGTTTCCTTCGTCATTTAATTGTCTTCCATGTGTGAACACTAATCTTTCCAGAAAACTGCTGTACCTCGCCTTGTTTTATTAGTCTATTCCAAAAGCATTGAAAATGACCGAAACATGACCTAGACATGCTGTGGGATGAGGCAGGACCTTGATAGAACTTCTAAAATACTCATGTTGATGCTGTTCATAGCCAGAGCCGAATCTCATTGAGGAGTTGAGGGGAGTGGTAGTATTTCTTTCAGTGGTTTATGTGGGAGGTTCGGGAGACTTTCCAGACTCTTTGTTCTCAAAGTTGGTTTTGTTCCATCTCGCTTTGAAGTGAGCTAGTAAGTTTGAAACTCCCATCAGCAGTCTTCCCTCGCTCACTGTCTCTGTTGAGTCATGCAGTTCTGGCTTGTTCATTTTCTTTGTGATGCTGCATGTACCTGAGAAACCATAATTACATGGTATCTTTGCACTCCATTGATCCGATTTAATCTTCCAGTCTTGCGGCATCTGCCTTAGTTCTTGTAGAAGTTTCTTTATGCAGTTGCAATTCCATTTTGACTCGTTCCCCCTCCCCCCCTGACCCCTCGCCAATTTTCTCCACCATTCTCTATTTCCCCCGACTGATTGTTGCTGAGGGTTTATTCTTCCAGTGCTAGCAGTTCACCCAAGTAGCCGTTCTTTGCACATGAACTCTAGACTGAGTGCTGGCAGGCTATTGTACTTAAGGAGGCATCACTGCATCTAAGCCTGCCCTCACCCCCACGCACATTCCAGCAGACATCACTGTCTAGCAATCCGGAGCGGAAACTCTGCCTCTGTGGCAATGAAGCCAGTTATTGTGCTGTACAGCTGTTCCAGCAGTAGTTTGCTAAGTCAGTGAAAATCAGAGCTTGAACCAGGATCCTCCCTGGTGTGTTTGTGCATCACACTGGGCAGTGGATTTACCCAATATCTGAGTTGTGGTGGGTTTATCATGAACAAATGTTTTTAAAGATCCCCAAAAGTTTACCAGCTTTTTTTTGACTTTAATGTTTCCAAAACTAGAAATGATTCAAAGGAATTTCCTGCGACAAAAATTGTAATGGAAGCATCCGTCTTCCCAAATCTTAGCTTATCTGCAACTAGTGTCTCAGTTTTATTTAACTCAAGAAAAAAAGATCAGTTCCTTTGAAATGCTTTCTTTGCTCCCAGTTCTGATACGGCTTCCACATCTCAGAACTGCATGTAGGTTGTGGCTTGCAACTTGGAGTCTTTGCCTGGGAGGGAAGCCAGTGGGAGTTGGGGCTGCAGGGAATTCAGACTGAGGAGACCAGTGGGAATTGAGGCTGCTGAGCACCATGTGACTCGGCCAAGACTCGCCTTGGTTTTTTTAAACTAGAGGTCATTAATACTATTTTGACTTTTGCAACTGTTTGAATAATATTCCAATGTCAATCACATGTCATTGGAATAAAAAAGCTTTCTCGTCACATCGAGTACTTGAGTTGAAGAGGACAGCTTGAATCAAGTCACAAACATCAGTTGGAGTCAAGGCTGCACATCAAAGAGATGAGTGGGATTTGGGGTTTAAGAACATTTCAGTTAGACATCAGTGAGACTTGGAGCAGAAGAGCATTCAAGTGGAGGACGTTAGTGGGAGTCTGGGCTGAAAAGTATCCTTGTTGTGGGGAAAAAAAATTCATAAGGAGTCAGCATTGCAAAAGGCATATCCAAAGATATGGCAACATGCATGAGGAAGGAACAAAGTTAAACTTAATAAGTGATTCTTGCCTTTTCTCAAACTAACATATATACAGACTTTAGAAAAAAGTCACCTCTCTACAGTGCACAAGATGGTTATGATTTCAAATTGCTGGACTGGGTCCAAATTTTAGAAGTTTCAAATTACTCAGGCATTATGTCGTGAGACTTGGGATTTTGCCCGTTTTTATTGGCTGTTACATACATAAGAACATAAGAAATAGGAGCAGGAGTAGGCCATACAGCCCCTCGAGCCTGCTCCGCCATTCAATAAGATCATGGCTGATCCGATAATGGACTCAGCTCCACTTCCCTGCCCGCTCCTTATAACCCTTATCCTCTTATCGTTTAAGAAACTGTCTATTTCTGTCTTAAATTTATTTAATGTCCCAGCTTCCACAGCTCTCTGATTCAGCGAATTCCACAGATTTACAGTCCTCAGAGAAGAAATTTCTCCTCATCTCTGTTGTAAATGGGCAGCCCCTTATTCTAAGATCACGCCCTCTAGTTCTAGTCTCCCCCATCAGTGGAAACATCCTCTCCGAATCCATCTTGTCAAGCCCCCTCATAATCTTACACGTTTCGATAAGATCACCTCTCATTCTTCTGAATTCCAATGAGTAGAGGCCCAACCTACTCAACCTTTCCTCATAAGTCAACCCCGTCATCCCCGGAATCAACCTTGTGAACCTTCTCTGTACTGCCTCTAAAGCAAATATATCCTTTCGTAAATATGGCAATCAAAACTGCACGCTGTATTCCAGGTGTGGCCTCACCAATATCTTATATAACTGTAGCAAGACTTCCCTGCTTTTATACTCCATCCCCTTTGCAATAAAGCCCAAGATACCATTGGCCTTCCTGATCATTTGCTGTACCTGCATACTATCCTTTTGTGTTTCATGCACAAGTAGCCCCAGGTCCCGCTGTACTGCGGCACTTCGCAATCTTTCTCCACTTAAATAATAACTTGCTCTTTGATTTTATTCTGCCAAAGCTCATGACCTCACACTTTCCAACATTATACTCCATCTGCCAAAATTTTGCCCACTCACTTAGCCTGTCTACGTCCTTTTGCAGATTTTTTGGCAATATTGTGACCGCATGCAAGTTGATAGCATGGTGGCCTACTCCCTCCCATTGTTCAAATTTTTTCAATAGGACATACTTTATGAAGACTTAACCTGGTGGCTAGCCGACACCATCATTTTGGTACTCATCCTTGACAAGTACCTCTTCGTGCTGGTCAAAGGAGGTGTAATAAAATGATGCAGCCTGTCAGGACAATTCTCCCTTCCTTTCCCCGCCCCTTTGTGGAGAGACCTATATTCAGCACTTCCTGTAGCAACGTGGAAAAGATGAGGAACCAAGCAGCGTGAATAATTCAACCTACATAGCAGTACTGTACCGTGTCTCAGTTCTATAAACAACACTATCAAAATCAATGTCACCAGTTCGAGTAGGTCACTTAAGAATAATCCAGTTAAATATCAAGGCAATTTGTCTAAACTTTGACATTGGTGTATTTATTGTTCAGTTCCATTATTTTCTGTTAATATTGATATCTCTAATTAAAAACACATAGTAATTACCTATTAAACTAAGATGCTATAATTACCAGTTCAGCTATTTGTTATAAAGTCCCCTCATTGGCAGGCTTCCAAGTACGATAATCTAGCGAGGCTCCAGTGTAATTCTAATGCGAATTGAGCAGTGACCATGAAACTTGAAAATAATTACGTTGAGTTACCCTTTAACCTGTTAATATACCGTAACCTGCCTTTTTAATTTGCACTCCTAGTTATAGATTTTGTTGTCTGCATTTTTATGCTCATCAGGGCAGGAGATCCCCGTGCAAAGGAATTGGACACTTAACTATTTCAGGCACTCAAGCTCCAGTTATAACCTGGGGCGGGGATGAGGTGAGTGGGGCCTGGTAGTGCCCATGAGCGTGCCAGCGTGAGAATCTGGTCACTTCAACTCCTGGTCCTTACTGTGCATCGGGTGTTGCTGACTCCTGCTCAAAGCCGTCGGGAATGACATGATGGCTGATGAACAGGAAATTGTGTGGTGGCAGACTGCTGATGAGGACCTAAGAAAAAGGTCTCTGACCAGGAAAATTAAGAGGGGCAAGGCCGAGCCGATTGCGGTCACGGGATGGGGAAGGGAAAGCCCAAGGATTCAACTGCTCCTCCTGGCCCGCAAGGAAATCTTTCTTCAAAAAAGGATTAAAATGAACTTGGGCCTCTTCGTCCTGTTCTGTTCCATCGCCCGTCTCCGCCCCTGCCTCCGTTCATCTGCTTCTGAAACCCTCATCCATGCGTTTGTTACCTCTAGACTTGACTATTCCAATGCACTCCTGGCTGGCCTCCCACATTCTACCCTATGTAAACTAGAGGTCATCCAAAACTTGGCTGTCTGTGTCTTAACTCGCACCAAGTCCTGTTCACCCATCACCCCTATGCTCGCTACCTACATTGGCTCCTGGCTAAGCAACGCCTCAATTTCAAAATTCTCATTCTTGTTTTCAAATCCCTCCATAGCCTCATCCCACACTATCTCCGTAATCTCCTCCAACCCCACAACCACCCCACCCCCTGCCCCCCGAAATATCTGCGCTCCTCTAATTCTGCCCTCTTGAGCATCCCTGATTATAATCGCTTGACGATTGATGGCCATGCCTTCTGTTGCCTGGGCCCTAAGCTCTGGTATTCCCTGCCTAAACCTCTCCACCTCGCTACCTCTCTTTCCTCCTTTAAGATGCTCCTTAAAACCTGCCTCTTTGTCACCTGCCCTAATTTTTCCTTGTGTGGCATGGTGTCAAATTTTTGTCTTTATAATACTCCTGTGAAGCGCCTTGGGATGTTTTGCTACGTTAAAGGCGCTATTTAATACGTTGTTATTGTTGTTCTGGCCCTCGATCCTGTCTGTCGGCAACTTAACTGGCAGGTTTGAGACTTGGCAAAGCTATCAGACCCAGATAGCCATGATGTATGTATATTTAAGATGATTTATTAAGCACAAGCCAGCATGAACTCGGCTGCCCGTGTCCTAACTCGCACAGTAATCAATCAGTCGCAGAAGTACACTTGTAATTGGCCCGTATGAAAGGATTCTAGCGGCACTGTCCTGATGACCAGTGCACCCATGTGGGGGCTAAACCAAATCCCCTAACCTAGATTTATAATTTGGCTCCAAGCTAATCAGAGGATATGCATGTACCGCACTCTTGTCACTGTTTTAATTCTTCTGGGTCTTAATGTCTGCACACTTCTGACTTTCCTAGCTCTTCTGTGTCACCCGGCAAAAATATTTTAAAAATAATTGGATGCTAACATGGGGGCACGCTAGGATCTCACTGAGTGATGTGTAAACATAGGCCGAATGGCTTTTCTCATCTGTAATAATTTTGTATAGTATAAAAGGAATATTCATGTTCTTCAATCAAATCATTTGTTCTGTATTTTGACCGTTTAGGAATTGCCCTGGTAGTCTTTTAATCTAAGTAGCCTTCTGAATGGCGTTATTTTCCACTGATTCATTCATACTTTTCCCAGAAAGTTGCATAGACTGGATGGATTGCTTCCCAATTAAGTAACAGCTTTCTGAGCATAAAGTGCTGCTAATCTTGGCAGTCTCTAATGCTTTAGTCATTATGTCTCAAACTTTTTATAGAACACCAGGAATATGTTCTGTCGTTTCATTTTTACATATGGGAAGACTGTGGGTAGAAATTGGACTGGGCCCCATTTTCAGGCCCAGAATCGGTGCTGCGCAGGCAGAGCGCGCACCAACCGGGCGGGAGGCCTGAGGCCAACCTGAAATTGGTTCTTTGGGCCTCATTTCAGTCATTTAGCTGCCGGCACCTGTTGCACCTCCATTGGCAGCTCACCCAATCGCAGCAAATGAATTTTTGGGCTCCTTGCCTCACTAGCAGCTGCTCTCAGGCAAGGGGCGAGAGGAGACCTGGTCGTCTCCATTTGCCGCTGTGAGGAGCATTCTTGCACTGGGAGGGGCACTCCTGGTCATCTTGGCTTCACATGATTTAAAATGTTATGGCTGCCTTTGCGGTGGCGGACAGTTTCTAGGCTGCATCCGTGGAAAACCTGAGTGGAGCAGACCTGCGGTCTAGGAACGGGCAGCCAGCCCTATTTCTCGGAGGGAAACCTAAATATGAATTCCTAAAATGGGCATTAGGCCCCCTTGTATATGAAAGGGGCCTAATGGCTGCCTTTTGTAGCCGCCCTGGTTGCTTGAAAATTGTCCTGAAAAGAGCAATATGGCATTGGATGTTTTTCAGGTGTTCTTGGGGCGCAGAGCATCGCCCTGCAAAATTGGTCATATTTTCCCTGGTTTATTTGACCAGAAAATGAGTGCAACAATAACCAATTTCTATCCCACTGGTTCTTGGTTTGAAAAATCCATATTACTGGGATTTCTGTATCTGTCTGATTTAAATCAATATTTGTCACATTGGCAGTATATAGTGTCCATGGATCAAAAATGTTAGTTTGTTACTGGGCTATTTTGAATTTAATGGCGAAATGGAGCAACTAGTTCTGGCCTCTCCTTCGCATGTGGCCAGCGTCTTATTTTTGCATGAACAGTTTTGCGTAAGCAAATGTTAAGACATCTAGTTTGGGAAATCTGCTGTGTGCCAAAATAAGCTCCTGATCAGCGGCTGCCAGCAACACGAGGGCTTAGTTCAGTGACTAGTTTCCATGTCAACACAAGTGGGCGTGCCTTTTTTGTTGACTTGCCTTGATACTTTGCTCAATTATGCTTTTTTTCCAAAATTTACTTTCAGAATCCCCAATGTTGTTGTGCAGCAGAGTCCATTTATAGCATATACACTTCATTTGAAATTCTTCAATGGTTTACATTTATTTATTCTCTAAGATGGAATAAGTACAACATTTCAATGAAAACCCTTCTGCTAGCAATGCGCTCAATCTGCTGACTCAATCCTGGTTTCTAAGCAGAGTTGACTAACAACCTTGAAATGGCCTCCGTTTGTGGCTTTAATTGCTAAAGCTGCTGTGTGGGCAAACTATTTGCTTTCTGCGCTTGAACAGATTTTGCTGTATATCCAAAGCAACCAAGCACATGAATAATATAAAATATTTGAGCTGAAAGGGATTGTTCCTATCCCTGCAGAAATCAGTATGTTTTGCTGATAAAAAAAATTAATACAAACCTATCAAAGTGCAAATACTTTTTACTCTTGTTAATTTTCTCCTCTTATTGATTCCTTGCTGTGGTATGTGTCCACCACCAGGGCCACCCTGGCAATACCACAGCACAGAGTCAATAAGGAGAGAACATTGACAAGAAACAAGGCCAATTGTTTTGCCCTCACTGCTGCCTTAGCTGAGTGTTAGCAGGCTCAACAAAGTCCAGAGATCAAATCAGCATCAACTTCGCAGTAAAGCTTAGCTTCTCGTTGGATAATCAAGGGTGTCTGCATCTATGCTGTGCATTGCTGCATAAAATCACTTTTTTTAAAGAGAATTATGGGATCCATTTTTTTTAAGTATAAATTCAAAGGTTGAGGACAAAAATGCTTTTCAACAAAACCCTCCCACAATAGTTAACGAAAATAACAGGTGTGTATTAAATGAAGCAAATTGTAACCTTGCTTGAAGCAGTTCCTAAGTGAGCAGAATTCTAATTAAGTTCGACTGACATGAAAGCTGGAGGCAGATTTATGTAAAGAACAACCATGCTTGCAAACAGAACATTTATTTTCCAGAAGAAATCAATGCTGCCTAAATGTAACAGGAAAATGCGCAGCGTGGTGCTTTGTTAAAGCTGACAGAAAGTAAATGGAATGACCACCGAAGAGAAATGAACTTCTCGGTAGGAACTGGTTACCTCCCCACTATTATTAAGTACCAACCTGAATAGTAGTAAATACTACAGAATCAAGCTTGACAGAAACACTCAGCGGCCAGTGTGAAGAAAGCCCACTTCCATCAGTAGTGAGACTGAGCAGTAATCAGCCACATAGTGTGAAAAATGTGCCCGAGGTTGACGGTCCACTCCGTCCAATTACTTCGGCCATTTAATATTTATCTCTCAATCAACATAACAAAAAAACAGATTAACTCATCATTTTCACATTGCTGGTTGCGGGAGCTTGCTTGTGTGCATATTGGCTGCCGCGTTTCCTACATTACAACAGTGACTACACTTCAAAAGTACTTAAAGTGCTTAAAAACTAAAGTGCTTTGAGCCGTCCGGTGGTCGTGAAAGGCGCTATATAAATCCAAGACTTTTTTCCTTTTTAACCCACACATCACAAAACTGAGAGTGACTCGAGTTGTTTCTGCAAGCAGGGCTTGTCTGCTTTATTGTCTTGCCTATTTATGTTAAGTTGGAGCAGACACTTTGAGTTTGGATTTGTTTGTGATCAGGTGCTGCCCTCTAGTGTTATGAAATGTTTATGTTTCTTTCCCCTTCAAGATTTTCTTTTCTCTAATTTCCTTCACTCTTTTCCCTAAGATGCTTACTCTGCTTCAATTTAATGGACACCGGAAATCCTCTTATACCATGCTCGTGGTAATTTGAGATTAGATACCTGCTAACATCAGGCTTGTATGACTTCTAGAGACTGTAGGTCCCGCACTGGACTCCTCAGTTACCTGAGAACTCACTTTTAGAGTGGAAGCAAGTCATCCTCGACTCCGAGGGACTGCCTATGATGATGACTCTAGTGCTACAACAGGCGATCTCTTTACCCAAACAGCAAAATACTGTGGATGCTGGAAAAAAGAAAGACTTTCATTTATATAGCACCTTTCACGACCACCGGACATCCCAAAGTGCTTTACAGCTAATGACGATCTTTTTGACGTGTAGTCGCTGTTATGTGGGAAACGCGGCAGCCAATTTGTGCACAGCACCGACAAACAGCAATGTGATAATGACCAAATAATCTGCTTTTTTGTTATGTTGATTGAGGGATAAATATTGTCCAGGACACTGGGGAGAACTCCCCAGCTCCTCTTCGAAATAGTGCCATGGGATCTTTTACGTCCATCAGAGAGAACAGACAGGCCCTTGGTTTAACGTCTCATCCAAAAGACGGCACCTCCGACAGTGCAGCACTCCCTCAGCACTGCACCGGAGTGTCAGTCTAAATTTATGACCTCAAGTCCCTGGAGTGGGATTTGAACCCACAACCTTCTGACTCAGAGCGTGAGTGTGCTACCCACTGAGGTGTGGACCCTTGTAGTTTTATGTTGGGAGATTCTAAATAATACACCATGATTTCTGCTGCTCCCTTCAAACATTGACTTGCTGTACCCAGTGGGAAGATTCTTCAAATGAGCTACATGTAGAAAAATGAAAGTCTTATTGTCCAGAGTTGAAAAGGTGTAGCCAGTGAGTGCTGTTCTAATTTATTATGTTTTTTAAATCTGCAGTGGGTTAGAAAAATCCATAGATGGTCTGAATAAGAACAGCTCTTCAGCCCAGCAAATGGTCACTTTGAAGGACGTGGAGGAGGGTGCTGTTGCACTGCGCCAGGTGGGAGAATCTCTTGCTGGTCTGAAAGGTAAGGTACTTCATTATGGATTTAACTTTTAATTAAATTTGTATTAACAAAAGGGGTTCGCACCAATCTTTGCTGGCCTACATTGGCTCCTGGTACACCAACATCTCTCATTTAAAATGACCATCCTTGTGTTTCAATTCCGTCATGACCTCACTGCTCCCCATCTCTGTAACCTCCTACCACTCTACAATCTGCCTTGTACTCTGTTCCTCTGACTCCAGTCTTTTGTGCATCGCTGCCTCCCTTCAGCCCACCACTGGTCGTCTCGCTTTCAACTTCTTCGGCTCCATGCTCTGCAATTCCTTTCCTAATCCTCCTCCTCCACCTTTAAGACTCTCCTTAAAACCCACATGTGACTCTTTGGCCGTCCCCTTGTAATGCCTCTAAAATGCCTTGGGATATTTTTGTATGTCAAAGGCACTATATACAGGTGCAGCATCGAGAATTCAGGCCCGAGGCCAATCTGGGCTTTTCAGGATGTTCGATCATCTTTCTGACGTCATGAATCTGGAAATACCTGAGCCCAGGTTCGGGTATTTACCAATTTCGGAACGTCAGAAAGGGGGGTGTGGGTGGGGGGGGGGGGTTGTCCCCGCCATGCAGAAAATGTTCGGGCGGGCCCCGCCATGGAGGGGGATGTGTCCGGGCGGGCAGGCGGCGAGGCCCCGGGGGCGAGGTGAGCAGAGGCAAGGCCCGAGGTCAGGCAGTGGTGGGGCCCCGAGGTTGACGGGTTGACGGGTTCAGATTCCAGAACATTTTACGGATTCCGGAAGACCGTGCCACCAATTGGTCCGGATTCTGGAACATTCCGTATTCCAGAACTCCAGATTTTCGACGCTGCACCTGTAAATGCAGCTCATCAATGTGTCATCATTCTATAAAATTATGTGAGGTTTTAAATATTAGAGCAACACCACTTGTTTCTTATTTCTTCATCTATTGTGTCCAGTTGACAAGTCTTGTTTATATTGCACACCTTGCATTTAAAAAAGTCAGTCAAGAATTGTAGAATGTTTTGAATTTTCAGATCTTACTGTTAGTTGTCCTGTTGTTATACAATCAGTATCGTTGCAAAAATAAGTGGGGAAATAGCTTTCACATTGGGCGAATGGCATCATGCTCTATCTTAGAAAGCTGAGTGATCTCATTTTATTATCTAATATTTACAACACAGAAACAGGTCATTCAGCCCAACAGGTCCATGCAGGGTCGTTTGGTAGAGGCATCCCTTAAAGTTGAGAAGACAGAAAAACTGCTATAAATAAGAATTATCCACTTGACTTTATCGTCAGTAATATAAAAATCAAGAGTTACGTACATTGTTGCACAAAGTTTGAAACGTTTCGGTTTGTGTTTTTTCCCCAGTCGAGTTCCCCACTTTGCAGAATAAGATGCGGGCAGTACTCCGTGTGGAGGTGGAAGCAGTGAAGTTTTTGAAGGAAGAGCCTCACAAGTTGGAGAGTCTACTGAAGAGAGTCAAAAGTATGACCGAGGTGCTCACCGGCTTAAGAAGGTAACATCCATCAGAACAAAATCATTATGTTGAACTTATTTTATATACACCATGTTTCATTGTTTTACAACATGCTTTTTTTAGTTGGAGAAATATCATTAATTGAACTGAGGTCGTCTTAGTCTTGTTCATCGGGAGGTATAAGCTAATAAAGGGGATGTGCATTCCAAAGACTGACTATCTGTACATTCTATCAAAAAGGATGTCTCCAAACATGAGATTTTGTAATACTTTACTTTAAACCACTTGAAAATCCATTTAGACCGTCACTACCTCCCTCCCCCCTCCCCCCCACCCCAAATCCAACATCGAAGTATTCCTTCAAACCTATCACTGTTTGTAGTTATGAAAGCTGTTATTAACTCGTAAATTATTTATCAGCTTGAACATTCCTACTTTATTCACGGTCAGCAATGTGGTTTTGGTGATCTTGTTGTGTATGTTATAAACCCAGCTATGGAATTCTTTTGGTGAATCTTCAAAGTACATCTTCAAGATATTTGACAGACTTTGTACACTTTTAGCCTGCCCCTATTTCCACCGCTGTGAAAATAGATGCAGTAGACGACGACTTCTCACCGACAGGATGTGGGAGAACATTACTCACCCAACACTTTGGAATGTGTAATTAGATGCCATCATTATCAGGCAGGCTACAGGGTTCAGATAAGGCACAGTGCTAACACCACTGTTTTCAGAGAACGGACAGTGCTCATACTATCTCCCCGTCTGGATGATGTTCTGCCTCTCATCCTCCTTAGATTTGGACCACGCTATCTCTATGCTGCTAACCCCTCCGCCCGGCCACCTTTGTTCTGCTCCCTCCATGCTCCTGATTTCCCTCCGTGCTCCACTGCGTTTAGTTCCTGTGCTCTGCTCTCCATTTCCCCCTATATCTGACCACCTGCACCGGGTGCTGGCTTCTCAGGCCACGCTTTTGGTGACTGACAACGAGGAAGGTCCTGCGCGATGTGCAGGTGCAGCAAGGCTATGGGTCCACGCAGGCGCCAACAGCGGAAATGTTGCAAACAGAAAGTTCTGTATTTATTCCCACACTTTTAAACGAATGATCTTGTGGCCCCACACCAAAGCTGTTATAGTTGCTGTATCCAGTCTTCTCGAACCTCAATCTATGGTTAGTTGATGGTTTATGCGCTCTCACATTTTCAGTGACAGACGAGGTGATTGAAGAGGGCACCCTGGAGTGCTAAACAGATCAATCCTCCTCTTGCCTACCCCATGGAAGAACACGTCCACTTTGCCAGTCATCAAACGGGTTGGGTGCTATGCTGCTCAGTGTCTCTAATCCACAGATACTTCATTGGGTTGCTTGCTAGATTTTCTTAATCTTCTGTTAAGATACTTGTAGTGCAAGGCCAAAGCTGTTCTGGGAACTTACATCAACTATACGGATCTCCTGACCCTGCGATATTGATCAGTTAGCTCAGTTCAGCACACTTTTGGTTAGCTTTGTGGATTTTGCCTGGACTGCAAAGTTGGGTTTTGCACCTAAGCTAGCAGTTAGTACGTTAGTTTAGTAATTAGCCCTGCTACAACTCACTTTCCAGTGCTGATTACTCCAAATGTATTCCTTAAAAACATTTATTTTTTTGTTTTGTGTAACATTTACTCCACAAAATGTCTATTCTTTAAAAAGCTTCAATTTGTTCACAGACTTGTGACTGAAGACCTTTTGAGAGGAACAGAACCCACACATCTATCGCAGAAGAGCAACACAGAAACTATGATCACAGCTGTAGAGTCTGAAATGTCCAAAGATTCTCCCTTGCAAGTTCAGGAGCATGCTGCTATTGCACAAGCTCTCCCTCAAAGCCCCCCAGGTACACTCCACGAGGCCCAGAATTCCCTGGTGAAGTCAGAGTCACATTTGGTCGTCCACCATGTCCAAAGCTCTCCGGTCCTGATTCACCAATCTCGTCACTCCTCCGCATTGGTTCACCCTACCCAGAGTCCTCTCGTCATGCCCAAACAATCCCAGAATGCATCAGTCACCGTTCAGCAGCAGGTCCAGTCCCCTCCGGTTATTACAAAACGATCTCAGGAGTCGACCAATGGAGTACCTCAAATCCAAAGTGCTCCGGCTCACCAGTTTCAGAGTTCATCATCAATTGCCCAGGCTCCTTCTGGTCAAAATCTCTTCATTGATGAAATTCATGCTGCAAGTACCAAAAAAGGCATTCACCGGAAAATGACCATTGAGGTACCCTTGAGTTTACTTTTCGAGATGGCCTTTACCTTGTCGATCATTCTGTCTATTTTAAGTGGGTTCTTGGTCATTCTTAACCCAGCTCAAATGTATGTAAATCACAGGATCTACTTTTATATTGGATTACAGGCAGCGGAGAGAGAATGGGAAGAAAAAAGACAAAACATGAATCAGTACGATGAGAAGGAGTTCGAGCGACTCCTGGAGGAGGCACAGGCAAATATGATGAAAGGAATTCCTAGCTTGGAAGTGGAACCTGAACAAAAAACAATTGTAAAACCAGAGGAAGCGGATGGAATGAAACAACTAGGTATGGAACTTAACATCTAGTGGCAAAAATAAATAGTAGGCTGAGGTGGTTTAAGTTAACCAACATCGACCCCTTGATATGTTTAATGAAGGTCACTGATGATAAAAGGGTAAGATTCTGAGAAGAGCAGTAACAAACTGTTAAAACTAACTTTTTATCTACAGTTGAGGTAAGTAGCAATCAAGATTTGAAATGATCTCAAGCACAAGTGCTACATAGACTACATAGTGACAGGGCTGCTTATTTGTAAGTTTTGAAAGGGCTGAAAAGCAGCAAGATTATATTTTAAGTCTATTGTCATCCGAGCCCCAGATGATGGCCCGTGACATCAACCTGCCCTACTCCATACTTTGTGTCAGTACCGATGGGTGAGCATTTTGAGTGCGGTACAGTGACGTGTCCTGCATTGTTTCTTGCAGAAGAGATGACACTAACTGAACCAGGAAATGAGAAACCCATGAAATCCCCACCACCACCACCTCCTCCACGCAGATTCTATCCACCTGGCTCTGGCCTGACAACTACGAGATCTGGAGAAGTGATATTTACTACCAGGAAGGAAGGCAGTCCGGTTACAGTAGGTATCTGGTTCTGGACAATGGATGATTGTGTTAATCCAAGTATTACATAAAGGTCAAAGTGCAAGATGGGGAAACTCCTGATCTGCATAAATAATCTCAATCCGGGTGTAGATGTTTCCATTGATTTTCTACATTTGATTAAAGGATAAGCATTCCTCAACTTTTTTTTGCTCCTCATCGCAATAATCCCTCCCCAATAATGAGCTGTAGTTACCTCTTAATCTTATATGCCTGACGAGGGTGTACTTTCAAAACCCATTGTTAAGATATTTTATCTTTCCCTCTTGTTAGATTGCCCCACACATAGGATTTGCAGGTAATCTACTGTCACAATTCTGGGCCAGTCTGAAGGGATTTGCATGCTCTGTTTCTTGCTCCCTTGTGAGAATCTTTGCTTGAGGAGTCCCCTTGACTACCCGGCTGGATTGGAGAACTCTCTATGGGATAATATAGGTGCAAATTTGTATCCTGGCATTCCAGGCACCATGTGGGAGCACCTATGCACTACCCCAACACATGGCAGTATTTTTTGAAGTGTGTGAATAAATAGATCTATCAATACCTCAGTAACAGATAGTTATAACTAGGGTTTCCTAACCAATAAATTGTCAGCTGTCTTAAATAGGTATGTACTTTTAAAGATTGGGCTGTGCTGTGTTACATATGTTCTCACAAGCGGAATATTTAAGAGCAATGGGCCCACCTATACCAATTTTAGTAATGGTCAAACATATCAAGAATAATATCAATAAAGAGAAAATTTTGTTTCATATTTTCAGGAAACTGAGACTGATTTTCATTCTTTGGACCGGCTTCTTATAATTTTTCAGCAAAGGTTGGGTGCAAAGCTGGTTTTCATCATGAATGCTACACACTTCAGTGGTTATACTTGTATTCTGAAAACATCTTGTGGGAAATGAAAATAGTTAATATTTCGCCTCTGTGGCGATGGCATGAATGCTTTGTCCCAAACTCTGTAGTTTCCAAATGGAACTAAATTACAATATTTTTATCATAGCTTTAGAAATCCTAAGCAGGTGTTAAAATATTTGATGTCCCAACAAAATGCTGGCAGCAGCACCATAGTGAGAATAGATATCTCAAAAATAGACACTTCTTGAGCTCCAAGGGAGAAACCAGAGTCTTTCCATGGTACAAGAGCCAGATCTTTGGCTTAGCAGGTGATGAATAACTCTCCATATTAATGTCTGCATTCAAGGGGCAGAGTTCCAGCCAATGTATTGCCTAGAAGGGCATTTCATAAGAAGAGGAGTTGTCATCAGTATTGATATCGATTTGTTGGACTTTTGAGGTTTGTAATATCTACTACAATTCTATGGTACTGTGAGAAGACATTCATTGGGATTTTCTTTTGTAAAATGTACTATTTTCTGTGGTGAATTTTATGCTAAGTAAGGTGGATAACATCAGTGCCGTGAACTGGAAGAAGCACCCAGTTCAGGCATCCGGGGTCAGCATCAAATACTACAAGGTGCAGTAGAGCATAGTTCGATACAGAGTAAAGCTCGTCCACCTTGCTCCAGTAATGTGCCTCAGGTCTAACCTCAGAAGAGCAGTACTTACTGCACCAGTGTGATATTTTCCATTTCCCACACCAGCCATTCTTAGTGTCTCTGAGTGAGATTGCCAAATAAGGAAATAATGTTGTGCTATGTACCATTCCCAATAGAATGTTCCCATTTTTGTTAAAGTATACTGGGTAAAAGGATACTGTTGTTGTTTTTTTGATAGTCTGAAGAGAATAGTCCAGCGTTACTCAAGTCACCAAGAAGTCCTGTGGAAGTGAAGGAAATGGCACAGACTTCTGCCTCAATAATGGCTTCTGCCATCAAAGATGATGAAGATGAGGGTGACCGAATACTGGCAGAACTACAGGTAAATATGGACTACAAATAGTAATGGAAGCAAAGCAAAGAAACAAACTGCAAATGTTGTCAAACTCCCAACAATCATTTATTGGGGCATTTGTCATTTTATTTCTTCTAACAGAGACTTGAACAATGATTCTGAGGTTACGACTATTTTAAACTTTGATGACTAGACCAGTTTAGCTTTAAAATGTTTCTAAAGTTTATTCTGAAAATGTAATGCTGGTTATTCTGAATCCATTAAAAGTGTGGTGCAAGTTGAAAGCCTTGTGCTGCCAAATTCCCAGTGTCAGCTGCATTAGCTGTAAAGAAGTGTGCAAATGTTGTCAAATTGTGGGCTGCACCTGGCCGAAGAGATGAGACACGGGAGTGAGGGCCTCTGAAGAAAATCAGGGACATTGCCTTGAGGCTATGCTCGATCATCTTCTAACAGGTAGTTTAGAGTAGCATTGGCAGAAGGCCGAGAAATGATCCGTCTCAGTTCGTCCATGGCCTGAGGGGGTTGAAGGAGACAAAGTAAGCTGATCCTGAAAACAACAAAAGCAGAAACATTTTACAATTGCATTTTGTGAATAAAGTCAAATACACTGCTTTTTATTATAGTGTATAGATGTATGTGGGGTGGTTAGAAGATTAAAAGTAACATTGCTAGATTCGCAGTCTACAATGCTTTTAATATTGCAATAATGCCTCAGGATCCCAGTGTGGTGAAAATGGCTCTGTTTTATATTCCACTGTAGAATCCATAGCAACGGAGGCCACCAAAAGCAACTGCACACACACAAGCTTCCACATGCACATTTATTTTAAAATTGGATTTTGTATCTTTGCTTTGGGCTGTAGAACATTCCCTAATGGTTGCTGGGTGTAAAACTGCTTTCATTGCCTGTGCAGGCAGGTTGAACAGTGCAACCGACTGCCAGCCAGCAAGCATGGCTGCCTCCACATCCGTCAACCTTGTTCCTATCACTATGAGGGAAAGGAGGACAGCACTGCCTCCACACATGCCCAGGACCTTCTGGGGATAGTATCAACAATCACTTATTTTGCCGCATTGCCGTTGAAGTTGGGGCTGCTGTCTGGGAGTGTAGTAAAGTAAATGTTAAACTAATGTTAGCGTGCATTATTTTGAACACCTTAGAATGTTGCCCTGTGGAATGATGTACATTACCACGAACACATTGCTCTCCTGCGTCATTTGCTTTGGTCTCTTGTAGGATTGTTAGATTTTGAAAATAATGCAAAGATGTGAATATGAGGTCTGTCAAAGTGTTGCAGGATCAGAAATAGCCAAAGTAACAAACTGAAGAGTTCCAAGCAGTCTAATACCCCATTCACTTTACAGATGGCAATGGCTGCAGGCAAGCCTGTAATGTAAATAAACCAACAGCAGAGTTGTTAAAGGCACCAAAACATACTTGGGAGGCAGCTTCCTGTGCTACGTCTGACCACCTGGATAGGCTGAAGGAAGGGCTGACCCCTCTTTTGCATTGCTGGTTTCTACTAGTCTTTCACCAACATCAGGAAAGGGCCTTTGATCACGTTCATAAAGTTGGAGATTTGATTTTGCATGAAACTCGTGCTGGTGTGATTGCTTTGCAACGTTTAGGCACCGTTAATCCACTGTTGCTAAATTTGCTCTGCAGTATAAACTAGACAATTCAGCAGCAAAGGAGTAGGTTTATAATGCAGAGCTACTTGTAATAGAGACAGTTCAGTAATAAAAATGGGGCATTAGTAAGATATTAGCAATGGAAAGGCAGGGAAAGAAAAAACTATCTGCTGAATCTCAGTTTTGTGATGCAACAATTTTGTTAATATGCTCATTGTCTGCTTTTACTTAACCAAACTCTGAATTGATAAATTGAGAAAACCAACCGGCTAGTGAACAATGTGCTGTTTAAATGCGCCTCAGAGATGTGACAGTGGATTGAGTCGTTAGTTTTGGTGCAGTCTGAATTTGGAGTGGGGCGATTGCATTGAAGCTTTTGAAAGGATGTCCACATCAGAACGTGTTTGTCAGCTGGTTATTTGATCACACTTATCGCAACTTCTTCATGAATTATTCATGCATGTTTTTAGCGAACATTTTTTTGCATTTTGTTATTCTTCCTGGCACATGTGTTGCAATTTGGTTGACAAGTGACATTTGCTGCTTAACATGACAAGGAAAGCTGGGACCTCCATTTGAATGCAGTATTGTGAAATGCCTGTCAGCTCAATTTACCTGCAGTGGGTTTTGGTGAATTGGCCAATGTGAATAAGAAGTTTGCAGCACCTGTTGTGTTGTGTCCCTTTCTTTACTTTGATGACAAAATTATTATGCTTGTCTCCCTGATGTGTTTTTGGAACTAAGTGTACTAGGTACATAATACTTTCATGAAGAAAGCCAAATTGTCGTTTGAATAGTCTCAACTGGCTGTTTTGTAATGTGTATGGAGAAGCTGCAATGAGTGCTCATGGTTGAGTTAATCTCATAAATGACTTAGTAACATTTCATTAGCATTGTTTTGCTCGTTTCTATATATGCCACAGATACCAAATGATAATAGGATACATGTTTCTAATATGACTTTTGGTGTAAAGTTTTGATTAGGAACATTGGGACTTATGGTTGGATCTTGAAATAGACCTTGTTATCTTATTCCATCCCAAAGCCAAAAGCCATGAATGATGGGATAAAAGTTGATTTTTGTATGACTGAGTAGCTGACTATGCAGCCTGTGGGGACCTTTTTAAAATGAAATGTCAACATTTGACTGGTATCCACATTGGTATATCAGAAGTGTAACATCTCAAATTACAGTGTAGGAACCATAGATGGAGCTAAACTGGTAAATAATACAACATCTAAACTTCAAGTGTGTGATCTATTTAATCAAAAATAATCCAGCAACATTTGCTGATAAATTATTTGGGGAGAGAGGAAAGGAGAAACACTTCAAATAACTAGTGGTATATTGTAATCCTTAGGGTGTTTCTGACCTGACCCTCAAGTAGTACGGTTGTTAGTGGCCAAATTACTAGAAACGAAAGTCAATTGCTGAGAAGAGATCTAAAGCAGTTGAGGTGGAATTTGTAGATTAAAAGCGACTTAGCAAAGAACAAGTGAAATTTTGAAAAATGTGATAGAGTAATCTTTACTGAATGCTGTGCCAACCTATTTGTCCATTATTTCTATAAGGCTTCCTCTGATGCACTCACTCAATGTTGGGTCAATAACTGAGCAACTGTATGGGTGACAGAACTAAGTTCACCCTCACTGGACAACTCCTTCTCTGAAATATGTCATTAAAGGGGTTCTTCTATTTCATCCCAACTAACCAGTTTAACAATTACTTACCCACCCTAAGGACTACTTTATAAACTTCAAATGCAGATTATGTGGCTAATGGCACTTGAGTTTTTTGAAAAGTGTTGCTCCTGATTAGAGAGAGAGAGTGTTTTGATTATAACTTAGCCATTTGTGACATTTGTATCTTGTTTCTGTTAAAACTTAATTTTGAGATTTATGTTCGATTGTGAATGGTTGAGGCAAATTATATGAAAAACAATTTATAGTTTATGGAAGGCTACACATTTTCAAGCCTGTCATTGGAAACAATCCACATAGTTGACATTTTTCTCTGTGTCAATATGGCCAGAGTATGTGGGGGGGGTGGGGGGGGGGTGCAAATGATGATAAACACAATTCAAAGCACTGGTGGGAGAGTGCCAGCATTTAAACAGAATTGGATTTCCTCCATCAAGCTCTGCATGATGATGGCATTGAGACAAAAGTGCTTTTTCCTGCAGGGAGCTAAGTCAGCCATTGACTCTGAGTATAGATTCTGGAGCAGCTTTGGATGATGCCCAGGAGCAGGTTACTCAGCTGCCCTTTTGCTCTTTGCCACAGGGGGAATAAGAGCAAAATAAAATGGTTCTCTAACTGGGTGTGGGAGGGGGGAGGGGGAGGAATACAGATCAACGTAATTACTTCAGAATATTGGAAATTATCTCAAAGTATGAAGATGAGAGAAAGGATGTTAATAAAAATGGCTGTTGTCATTCAAAATTCAAAGTACCACAACAAAACCATCACTGACTGGAAACTTCACTGGCTCTGAATTCTAACAGTTCGGTGAATGAGCAAAGATAATGGAGTCTTTGTATTAACCTTTTTCCTCTTGAGAGTAAAATCCTTCCTTTCAAATAGTATCATTCTGGTGAAAAGTGTTGTCAAGACTGATTTAAAATGTTCAGAGGCAGCTGGGCAAATGTTTGCACTAAACCTTCACCTCCTCTTCAATGTTACGATGAGAAGTGTGACTGTAATCCGAGACCAAACCTCTCAAGGAATCCCACTGAGCACTGTGTAGCAATCATTGTAAGCTAATCTTACGATTATTTAGTTTTCCTGATTCAAATGTGTGCCAGAGTTGCGCTGTTTGCACTTTCTACGCAGCGGTACGTGGAATAATGTTAGGGTATTTTTTTTAAGGTTGAATTTTTTTGTATCAATAATGAATCTATTATTCAGAAATATAAATTTCTATTGTCTGAAGTATTTTGCAGAACAATCTTCTAACTCTCAAAGTTACAGACATTGGGCCCAAGTTTTAACTGGATTTGCTCCTATTTTTGGGAAACTTGTACAGCAGCTGTATGGTCACTAAGTTGTGCCACCAGAGGGCACTGCAGTGGGAGACTTGTAGGTTACCTGTACAGGTGTGCCAGGTCTAGTATAAAAGGCAGGCCACCATGTGTGATCCTCACTCTGGAGTTATATTAAATGGACTGAGGTCACTACAGTTCAAGTGCAATACATTGCCTCATGGAGTCATTATCAGAGCATCTAAAGAGATAACATAACTAACCAGAGCTTCCTGGATGACGAAAAGATAGAGAGTAAGAAGAAGCAGAAGAAGAGCACGTATGACAGATGTCTGGTTGAGAATACAAGTGAGAATTAGGCTGAATATAGAAAGTTCAAAGGGGAAGTGAAAAAGAAAATAAGAGGGGCAAAGAGAGAGTGTGAGAATAGATTGGTAGCCAACGTAAAAGGGAATTCAAAATTCTTCTATAGGCACTTAAATAATAACTGGGTAGTAAGAGGAGGGCAGGGCTGATTAGGGACCAAATAGCCACCTACGCATGGAGGCAGAGGGCATGGCTGAGGTACTAAATCAATACTTTGCCTCTGTCTTCACCAAGGAAGAAGATGCTGCCAAAGTCATAGTGCAAAGAGGACATAGTGGAGATAAGATTTGATAAAGAGGAAGTAATAGAAAGGCTGGCTGTACTTAAAGTTGATAAGTCACCAGGACCAGATGGGATGCATCCTAGGATGCTGAGGGAGGTTAAAGAGGAAATTGCGGAGGTACTCGCAATAATCTTCCAATCCTCCTTAATACGGGGGGTGGTGCCAGAGGACGAGAGAATTGCAAATGTTACACCCTTGCTCAAATGGTGTAAGGATAAACCCAGCAAGTACAGGCCAGTCAGTTTAACTTCATTAGTGGGGAAGGTTTTGGAAACGATAATCAAGGACAAAGTTAACAGTCACTTGGACAAGTGTGGATTAATTAAGGAAAGCCAGCACAGATTTGTTGAAGGCAAATCTTGTTCAACTAACTTGATTGAGTTTTTTGATGAGGTAACAGAGAGAGGGTTGATGAGGGAAATGTGGTTGATGTGGTGTATATGGACTTCCAAAAGGCGTTTGATGAAGTGCCATAAAGAGGCTTGCCAGCAAAGTTGAAGCCCGTGAAATAAAACGGACAGTGGCAGCATGGATACGAAATTGGCTACGTGGCAGGAAACAGAATTGTGGTGAATGGTTGTTTTATCAGACTGGAGGAAGGTGTTCCCCACGGGTCGGTACTCGGACTACTGCTTTTCTTGATATATATTAATGACTTGGACTTGGGTACACAGGGCATAATTTCAAAATTTGCAGATGACACAAAACTTGGAAGTATAGTGAACAGTGAGGAGGATAGCAATAGACTTCAAGAAGACATAGACAGGCTGGTGAAATAGGTGAACACGTGGCAGATGATATGTAATGCAGAAAAATGCAAAGTGACACATTTTGATAGGCAATATAAAATAAAGAGTACAATTCTGTCGAGGGTGCATGAACAGAGAGATTTGGAGGTATATGTGTACAAATCGTTGAAGGTGGCAGGGCAGATTGAGAAAGTGGTTAAAAAAGCATACAAGATCCTGGGCTTCATAGAGGCATAGATCACAAACATAAGAACATAAAAAATAGGAGCAGGAATAGGCCTACTCAAGCCTGCTCCGCCATTTAATAAGATCATGGCTGATCTGATCATGGACTCAGCTCCACTTCCCTGCCCGCTCCCCATAACCCTTTATTCCCTTATCGCTCAAAAATCTCTCTATCTGCATCTTAAATATATTCAATGACCCAGCCTCCACAGTTCTCTGCGGCAGAGAATTCCACAGATTAACAACTGAAATTTCTCCTCATCTCAGTTTTAAATACGCAGCCCCTTGTTCTGAGACTGTGCCCTCTAGTTTTAGTTTCTCCTATGAGTGGAAATATCCTGTCTGCATCCTCCTCGTGATCTTATACGTTTCAATAAGATCACCTCTCAGTCTTCTGAACTCCGATGTGCAGAGGCCCAACCTACTCAACCTATCCTCATAAGCCAACCCCCTCCTCTCCGGAATCAACGTAGTGAACCTTCTCTGAACAGCCTCCAATGCAAGTATATCCTTCCTTAAAATACGGAGACCAAAACTGTGCGCAGTACTCTAGGGGGCTGAAATTAGTAGACATACCGCCCGCATGCCGCCCAAAAATGCGATTTTGATCCAAAAACACCTACATACCACTCGGCGGAATATTCATCATTGTCATACCGTCCACCGTGCAGGACCGCCCGCATACAGCCCAAAAAGTATGATTTTTATTGCATACCGCCAGCATACCACCTGCATACCGTACTGGAAAAGGTGGTTTTACGCGATGGTAAGTTGGTGAGAATGGGTGGAATGCATGGAACTGCCATTTTGGAAATCGGGATCCGTCAGCTAAAGCAGCAGCTCTGTATTTCTGAGGTGAACAGTGATTTTACAGTGCGATTTTGATTGGAAAGGGTATATTTACTATTACTGAGTAACTTATTAAGATAGAAAGTTATAATCCCTTGGGAGCACAGGTATTTAAGAGTGCTTCACAGGTTGGAGAGGCACTCTGAAGACCTGCAATAAAAATCTAAAGTCACACTTTACTTTGAGCTCACAGTGTTCAGTCTGACTCTTTCTCCACATTCTACAACTGGCGACGAAATACAGATAGCAAACCCAAAGGTGCAGAGAACAGTGGGCATCCTGGAGAAATTTTCAGAGGGAGATGATTGGGAAACCTTTGTGGAGCGACTCAACCAATACTTCGTGGCCAATGAGTTAGATGGGGAAGAGAGCGCTGCCAAACGAAGGGCGATCCTCCTCACCGTCTGTGGGGCACCAACGTATGGCCTCTTGAAAAACCTGCACACTCCAGCGAAACCCACGGAGAAATCGTACGATGATTTGTGCACACTGGTCCGAGAACATTTGAACTTAAAGGAAAGCGTTCTGATGGCGAGGTACCGGTTCTACACCTCCAAAAGGTCTGAAGGCCAGGAAGTGGCGAGTTATGTCGCCGAGCTAAGATGCCTTGCAGGACTTTGCGAATTTGAAGGACATTTGGAGCACATGCTCAGAGACATTTTCGTATTTGGCATTGGCCACGAAACCATATTTAGCAAACTTTTGACTATAGAGACCCCAACTTGAGCAAGGCCATAGCGATAGCCCAGGCGTTCATTGCCACCAGTGACAATACTAAGCATATCTCTCAGCACATAAGTGCTGCTACAAGTACTGTGAACAAAGTGATGTTGTTTTCGAATCGTAACGTACAGGGCAGGTCAGACATACCTGCAGCTACATGTCCACAGATGTCTGAGAGTCCACCATCAAGGGTGATGAATGCAAGGCCATTAACACCTGTTGGCGCTGCGGGGGTGATTATCGTTTCCATTCTTGCCGATTCAAAGGATGCGTTTGCAAGGGCTGTGGAACAATGGGACACTTCCAACAAGTGTGCAGGTGAGCTGCTAAGCCTGTTAAACCTGCAAACCACTACAGAAGAGGATCACAACAAAACCGAGCCTCAGATAGAGGAGGCAGAGGTACATGGGGTACACACATTCACCACGAATTGTCCCCCGATAATGCTGAATGTTGATGGACTCCCGGTGTCAATGGAGCTGGATCTGGGCGCAAGCCAGTCCATCATGGGCAAAAAGACTTTCGAAAGGTTGTGGTGCATCAGGGCCTCAAGGCCAGTCTTAACTCCAATTCGCTCGAAACTAAGAACTTACACAAAAGAACTGATTCCTGTAATCGGCAGTGCTACCGAAAAGGTCTCCTACGATGGAGCGGTGCACAAGCTACCACTCTGGGTGGTACCGGGCAATGGTCCCACGCTGCTCAGCAGGAGCTGGCTGGGAAAGAGACGCTGGAACTGGGACGACAACCGAGCGCTATCGCCCGCTGACGACACTTCGTGTGCCCAGATCTTAAACAAATTTCCTTCACTGTTCGAACCAGGCATCGGGAAATTCCAAGGAGCAAAAGTGCAGATCCACCTAATTCCGGGGGCGCGACCCAGCCATCACAAGGCGAGAGCAGTACCGTACATGATGAGAGAAAGGGTAGAGATCGAGCTAGACCGGCTGCAATGAGAGGGCATCATTTCACCGATCGAGTTCAGCGAGTGGGCCGTCCTATTGTCCCAGTCCTCAAGGGATACGGCACCGTCAGATCAATCGTTTCTCCCTGCAGGACCAATACCCACTACCAAAAGCTGACGACTTCTTTGCAACGCTGGTGGGAGGAAAGATGTTCACGAAGCTGGATCTGACTTCAACCTACATGACGCAGGAACTGGAGGAATCATCGAATGCCCTCACCTGCATCAATACGCACAAAGGTCTTTTTGTTTATAACAGATGCCCGTTTGGAATCCGATCAGCGGTGGCGATATTCCAGAGAAACATGGGAAGTTTACTGAAGTCGGTTCCACACACTGTGCTCTTCCAGGACGACATCTTGGTCACGAGTCGGAACACAGTCGAGCATCTGCAGAACCTGGAGGAGGTTCTTAGATGACTCAACCACGTGGGGCTCAGGTTTAAACACTCGAAGTGTGTTTTCCTGGCGCCTGAAGTAGAGTTCCTGGGAAGGAGGATTGTGGCGGACGGCATCAGGCCCACCAACACGAAGACGGAGGCAATCGAGAACGCACCGAGGCCACAGAACGTGACAGCTGTGGTCATTTCTGGGACTCTTGAACTACTTTGGTAACTTCTTACCGGGTCTCAGCACATTGCTAGAACCACTGCATGTCTTACTACGAAAAGGGGGCGAATAGGTTTGGGGCAAAAGCCAAGAAAATGCCTTTGTAAAAGCGAGAAAATTGTTATGCTCAAACAAATTGCTTGTGTTGTGTGATCCATGTAAGCGTTTGGTACTAGCATGTGATGCGTCGTCATATGGTGATGGGTGTGTACTGCAACAAGCTAATGATTTCAGGAAACTGCAAACCGGTTGTTTAAGCATCCAGGAGTCTGTCTAAGGCTGAAAGCCTACAGCATGATTGAAAAAGAAGCGTTAGCGTGTGTCTATGGCGTAAAGAAAATGCATCAATACCTGTTTGGGCTAAAATTCGAATTGGAAACTGACCATAAGCCACTTATATCCCTGTTCTCCGAGAGTAAAGGGATAAATACCAACTTATCGGCCCTCATCCAGAGATGGGCGCTCACGTTGTCCGCATACAACTACGCCATCCGCCATAGGTCAGGCAAAGAAAACTGCACCGATGTTCTCAGTAGGCTGCCATTGTCCACCACGGGGGTGGAAATGGCGCAGCCCACAGATCTAGCCATGGTTATGGAAGCATTTGAGAGTGAGCAATCACCCGTCACTGCCCGGCAGATCAAAACCTGGACAAGCCAGGACCCCTTATTATCTCTAGTCAAAAGCTGTGTACTTCACGGGAGCTGGTCCAGTGTCCCAGTGGAAATGCAGGAAGAGATAAAGCCGTTCCAGTGGCGCAAAGATGAAATGTCTATACAGGCAGACTGCCTTCTGTGGGGCAATCGAGTAGTGGTCCCCAAGAAGGGCAGAGACACCTTCATCAATGACCTCCTCGGTACCCACCCAGGCATCGTAATGATGAAAGCGATAGCCAGATCCCACGTGCGGTGGCCCGGTATAAATGCGGACTTTGAGTCCTGCGTTCATAGATGTAATACATGCTCGCAGTTAAGCAATGTACCCAGGAAGGCGGCGCTAAGTTTATGGTCTTGGCCCTCCAAACTGTGGTCGGGGGTACACGTCGACTATGCAGGCCCGTTCCTTGTGGTTGAAGACGCGTACTCCAAGTGGATTGAATGTGCGATAATATTGGCTAGTATGTCTGCTGCCACTACTGAAAGCATATTTGCCACACACGGCTTACCTGATGTCCTGGTGAGCGACAACGAGCCATGTTTTACCAGCGCTGAGTTCAAAGAATTCATGACCCGTAACGGGATCAAACATGCCACATCTGCCCCGTTTAAACCAGCGTCCAATGGTCAGGCAGAGAGAGCAGTGCAAACCATCAGTCAAGGCTTGAAGAGAGTAACTGAAGGCTCACTGCAGACTTGCTTAACCTGAGTCCTGCTTAGCTACCGCACGAGACCCCACTCACTCACTGGGATCCCACTCGCTGAACTGCTCATGAAAAGAGCACTCAAGACAAGGCTCTCGTTAGTTCACCCTGATCTACATGAACAGGTAGAGAGCAGGCGGCTTCAACAAAGTGCATACCATGATAGCGCAAATGTGACTTGTGAGATTGAAATCAATGATCCTGTATTTGTATTAAATTATGGACAAGGTCCCAAGTAGCTTCCCGGCACTGTCGTGGCCAAAGAGGGGAGCAGGGTGTTTCGGGTCAAACTTTCAAATGGAAAGTTGTTGTATATGTGGACTTGTATTTACTCTGTACAGCTACCAGAGGGCTCATTCACCGGAAACACTTGGACCAAATCAAACTCAGATTTACGGACTACCCTGAGCAACCCACCTTGGACCCTACCTTTTTTGATCCCCCAACATACACACCAGTGGCAACCGACACCATGGTTGACCACAAAGCAGAACCCATCATCCACAGCAGCCCTGCAGGGCCCAACACACCAGGCAGCCCAGCAAGGCCAGCTGCACAGCAGCCCAGCGAGGGCCCAACAAATGATTCAACAACACCAGCTTTCACACCGAGACGATCAACCAGGGCAAGAAGGGCCCCAGGTCGACTCACATTGTAAATAGTTACACTATTGACTTTGGGGGGGGAATGTTGTTGTATATGTGGACTGGTATTTACTCTGTATAGCCACCAGAAGGCTCATTCCCGGAGTCCCAAGGGATCCCATAATCCCTTGGGAGCACAGGTATTTAAGAAGGCTTCACAGATTGGAGAGGCACTCGAGACCTGCAATAAAAGACTAAGGTCATAATTTACTTTGAACTCACTGTGTTCAGTCTGACTCTTTCTCCACACACTACAGAAAGCATAAGGGACTTCACTCCCTCAATGTGCAGCTCTCGTATGCAACCAGACACAGCCCATAATGGCAGTGAATGCCTACTTTCCAGGGAGCATCCATGATGCGCACATCTTGCGGGAGAGCACTGTGTCTGACCTGTTTAAGTCTGAGCCACAAGATAAATACTGGATGCTGGGGAACAAAGGGTACAGCCTCGCCACTTGGCTCGACCCCCTCCCACCCCCCCTCCGTGGAACCCTCACACACAACCCAAGCAAGGATACAATAAAAGCCATGTAGCCACACGTAATATTTTCGAAAAGACAATGCTTGGACCACTCGGAAGGCAGGCTGCAGTATGACCCTGAGCAGCTTGCTCAGTTCACAGTGGTGTGCTGCATGTTGCATATTTTAGCAATCATGCGGGGACAGAAATTGCCACAGGGGACTGCGGGACCACCTGAGGAGAGAGTGCAGGAGACGGAGGAGGACGATGAGGACATTAAGGGGCAGGAGGATGACGAGGAGCTTGCAGATGAACCCATGACACCACTCCCCCAGCACCATAGCGAAGGGCACGCGGAGCACATGCCACTGCAAAATTGTTACGTCGTCAGCTCATAAATGAATGCTTTGCTTGAATGTGGAGAGCTGTGGTTTTGAGCCCTGATGACTGTTACCCCAAACGTTTGACACTGTGCAAGAGTGCTTAAATTCAATTCAAATGTTTATGTAAAAATGTAAAAATTATACAATTTCAAAACGTTACAAAACAACTTTAATAACAAATTTAATAACAACTTTACAAATCAAACTTCAATTACAACAAAAAGACACTTTACTTTCCCTGCCCACGCCCTCTGCCCCATCCAACCCACATGCTACACCATCCTTGGGACTATTTCCCCCCCCCCCCCCCCACCCCTTTCTTACTCCCACCCTTCCCTTTCCCACTGCCCCGAGCCCGGACCTCCCCGTGATGGTACCAAGCCGGCGTGCAGCATCGCACCCCAGGTGCTGTTGCTGTCGTTGGGGCTCAGACATTGCAGGCGCAATAAATGGGGCCTCAGAAGAAGCTCGTGATGTGGAAAGCCAGGCTTCATGGCTGGAAGATGATGTCAGCTCCCCATCCTTGGGTGCTGTCGAACTGACTACTATGACACCGGGGGGTTCTGCGCCATTTCCTGATCCCTCCGATTGCCGCATGATGTCAGCGGTTCGCTCTATCACGGCGATCATATACAAACTTTCCTCCGACTGCCACTCTGAAAGAGCAGCGATGTTTGTGGCTATTGTAGTCATGGCCTTGAGCAGCTCTCGACCTATGTCGACACTGGCCTGTGACAGACGTACCATGTCCTGGTACACACCTACAGTAACCAACCAACCTTTCCTGCACCAACCTCCGTCACTGTGGCAAAGCGACGGAGGTTGGTGCTGCTGCACATGGCTTGGTCCGGCAGAATCAGAGGAGCCATGGAGGAATCCCCTGAATACAGACTCCGTGGTGGAGGATGTTCCAGCTGTCCCACATGGAGCTGGTGTATCCTCCTCCATCTCCACCTCCACTGGCTGCTGGATCAGCGGCTCTTCCTCTTTGTCTTACATAGAAACAGAAAATAGGTGCAGGAGTAGGCCATTCAGCCCTTCGAGCCTGCACCACCATTCAATAAGATCATGGCTGAGCATTCACTCAGTACCCCTTTCCTGCTTTCTCTCCATACCCTTTGATCCCTTTAGCCGTAAAGGCCATATCTAACTCCCTCTTGAATATATCCAATGAACTGGCATCAACAACTCTCTGCGGTAGAGAATTCCACAGGTTAACAACTCTCTGAGTGAAGAAGTTTCTCCTCATCTCAGTCCTAAATGCCCCTTATCCTAAGACTGTGACCCCTGGTTCTGGACTTCCCCAACATCGGGAACATTCTTCCTGCATCTAACCTGTCTAGCCCCGTCAGAATCTTATGTTTCTATGAGATCCCCTCTCATCCTGCTAACTCCAGTGTATAAAGGCCCAGTTGATCCAGTTTCTCCTCATATGTCAGTCCAGCCATCCCTGGAATCATTCTGGTGAACCTTCGCTGCACTCCCTCAATAGCAAGAACGTCCTTCCTCAGATTAGGAGACCAAAACTGAACACAATATTCCAGGTGAGGCCTCACTAAGGCCCTGTACAACTGTAGTAAGACCTCCCTGCTCCTTTACTCAAATCCCCTAGCTATGAAGGCTAACATACCATTTGCCTTCTTCACCGCCTGCTGTACTTGCATGCCAGCTTTCAATGACTGATGCCATGACACAAAAGTCTCGCTGCACCTCCCCTTTTCCTAATCTGCTGCCATTCAGATAATAATCTGCCACCAAAGTGGATAACCTCACATTTATCCACATTATACTGCATCTGCCACGCGTTTGCCCACTCACCTAACCTGTCCAAGTCACCCTGCAGCCTTTTAGCGTCCTCCTCACAGCTCACATTGCCACACAGCTTAGTGTCATCTGCAAACTTGGAGATATTACACTCAATTCCCTCATCCAAATCATTAATGTATATTGTAAATAGCTGGGGTCCCAGCACTGAGCCCTGCGGTACCCCACGAATCACTGCCTGCCATTCTGAAAAAGACCCGTTTATCCCAACTCTCTGCTTCCTGTCTGCCAACCAGTTCTCTATCCACGTCAGTACATTACCCCAATACCACGTGCTTTAATTTTGCACACCAATCTCTTGTGTGGGACCTTGTCAAAGCCTTTTGAAAGTCCAAATACACCACGTCCACTGGTTCTCCCTTGTCCATTCTACCAGTTACATCCTCAAAAAAATTCTAGAAGATTTGTCAAGCAGAATTTCCCTTTCATAAATCCATGCTGACTTGGGCCGATCCCGTCACTGCTTTCCAAATGTGCTGCTATTTCATCTTTAATAATTGATTCCAACATTTTCCCCACGACTGATGTCAGGCTAACCGGTCTATAATTACCTGTTTTCTCTCTCTCTCCTTTTTTAAAAAGTGCTGTTACATTAGCTACCCTCCAGTCCATAGGGACTGATCCAGATTCGATAAGACTGTTGGAAAATGATTACCAATGCATCCACTATTTGTAGGGCCACTTCCTTAAATACTCTGGGATGCAGACTATCAGGCCCTGGGGATTTATCAGCCTTCAATCCCATCAATTTCCCTAACACAATTTCCCGCCTAATAAGGATATTTTTCAGTTCCTCCGTTTCACTAGATCCTCGGTCCCCTCGTGAATCCGGAAGGCTATTTGTCTTCATCATCTCTGTCTGATGAAGAGGAAGAGGAAGAGCCGCTGATCCAGCAGACAGTGGAGGTGGAGATGGAGGTGAAGTCAGGAGAAGGATGGGTGGAGGCAGTGGGCCTGTCATCTGTGTCGTTGTGGTCTGAATCAGCCGAGTCTGGAAGTACAAAGCAACATTTAAAAAGCTTGGCACCAGGGGAGGTGTCAAGGTTACATGAGTACATAGTACAATGACTTATCGCAGTCTTACTTAAATGTCCACCTCTGCTGTAGTACTACATTACATATATGCATTGCGTTACATGCCCCCAACATTGCAGTACATCACAAGCCCAAAATTACAGTGCAATAAACTTACATTACATCAGGCCAACATTGCGGTTACAGCATGATATGAGAGGACCGCAACACAGATTGCATTTTACTCAGCTTACCGTCTTGTGCGAGTGGGTCATCTCCAATGCTGGTGGTGGCACGGTTGCTATCCCCAACCAGGGACAGGGCACGGATCTCCAGGTCAGTAAGAGGCTCCTCCACGCCCCCCCCCCCATGTGCGATACTGATTGGCTGCTATTGCAGATGTCTTCTTCAGAAAGTAAAGTAAATTAAAGTAAAAATCTTCAATCCATTTAACATCGCACACAAAAATCATTACTTACTCTTGCTACCCTCACCAGGTCGTTCCACCTCTTACGGCACCTTGTCCGGTGCGTACCATCGTAATTTTAGTGGACATAGCCTCCCCGATCTCATCCCATATTTGGTTGGACTCCTTTGTGGGGGGGGCGGGGGGGCGGTCTTTTCACGACCAAGACCACTCTTGTTTAGCTTGGAGTACCTCTCTGTTATGTGCTGCAGAATGGCAGGTAACTCCATCTCATCGACGGTAGACGCCCTCAACCTCCCTCCTTCTCGATGACCCTGCGCTTGGATGTCTTTTTTAACATTGCCGTAATCTTTATATTTGTGTGATTTTTGCTTTGTTAAATATCTCTTAGTCTTCAAACGGAAGAATTATTAGTTGGTAGGAATATATTTGGTATTTTTCAAGTAACTGCCCGTCAACTAGCTTGCTGCTCCTTCTCACTCTCCCTCCTCTTCAACTCACTGCGCAGTCGCGGGTGACCCTTGACCCCGACCCCCGAAATTGCAGATAAAACGCTTGTGTAAAAAAAAAGGGAAAAAAATTAGCGCATGCACAGTTCCGTGCTGCACAGCCCATCGAGCCAGGATGCATACCGCAGGCTGCTGACAAACTGCCGAAAAAATTTTGACCAATTTTGTCCTCTTTGGTCTTGGCGGTATGCCGGCAATGTGAAACGACGTACCGCCGAGAAATGGGCGGACCTTACGCATCGACCAATTTTGGGCCCTCGGTGTGGCCTCACCAATACCCTGTACAACTGTAGCAGGCCTTCTCTGCTTTTATACTCTATCCCCTTGCAATAAAGGCCAACATTCCATTTGCCTTCCTGATTACTTGCTGTACCTGCATACTCACTTTTTTTTGTTTCATGCACAAGGATCCCTCTGTAGCACTTTGCAGTTTTTCTCCATTTAAATTATAATTTGCTTTTCTATTTTTTTCTGCCGAAGTGGATAACCTCACATTTTCCCACATTGTACTCCATCTGCCAAATTTTTGCCCACTCAATTTATGATGAATCTTTATGAAACACTGGTTCGGCCTCAACTGGAGTATTGTATCCAATTCTGGGCACTGCACTTTAGAAAGGATGTGAAGGCCATAGAGAGTGTGCAAAAAAGATTTACGAGAATGATTCCAGGGATGAGGGATTTGAGTTACGTGGATAGACTGAAGAAGCTGGGGTTGTTTTCTTACAGCAGAGAAGGCCGAGAGGAGATTTGGTAGAAGTGTTCAAAATAATGAGGGGTCTGAGACAGAGTAGATGGAGAGAAACTGTTCCCATTGGCAGAAGGGTCGAGAAACAGAGGACACAGATTCAAGGTGATTGGCAAAAGAACCAAAGACGACATGAGAAAAAACGTTTTTACGCAGCGAGTGGTTAGGATTGGAATGCACTGCCTGAAAATGTGTTGGAGGCAGACTCAATCGTGGCTTTCAAAAAGGAATTGGATAAGTGCCTGAAGGAAAATAATTTTCAGGGCTATGGGGAAAGGATGGGGGAGTGGGCTTGATGGGCCGTATGGCCATCTTCTGTGCTATAACCATTCTATGGTACTATGAAAAAAAAGTCTGTAGCTGATTTATTCATTTTCTTTCAGTTACTTCTGAGATCCTTATGAAAAATCCACTTCATTCTCTTTATTGAACTGCAGGGGGTTACACAGATTCTGCATAGAATGAAATACACGCACTTAAGGAATTTCAGGCCTCCAGGCAATGGTTAAAGTGAGGGGCACTCCAGTATCCTGTCCAGCTGTGTTTGCAACGCGAGGTGTTAATAGTGTGGACTTTATTAGAAATGTTGTTGAATTCGAAGGGCGTGATTGTGAGCAATTCAGAGATTGCAAAAGTTAGATGTATGTTTTAATTTGTAAGGTGATATATTTTTCCAAAAGCTAAATTATTACCTGTGTAGACAATATACCGAATGAGTAAACACTAAACTCAAGGAAATATCTCCACGTGGTCGGATGCGGTTGGGGAAAGGGAGAGATGTTAGAGAACATACCTGAAATTCTTTTCAGAATACCGCCAGCTCTCCCATGGTGTTGCTCACAGTGAGTCAGAAAATATGCTATTTTATAGTAATAGGAATGTTTTTCAAGAAATGACCTCAGCGAAAGTGTTATATAGGATGTAAGTGTGGTGCTTACAAGAAGTGTACACTACATGCAAGACTTTTAATATGTTATGGATTATCCAGGTCTGGCTCAGTTTCTGGAATGATTGCTAACGACCAATAAATGAAACGTTTCACATTAAAGATAGTTCTTCAGTGTTTGTGCTAAATGTCTCATTCTGCACCTACTTATGGTTGAATGTATTATAAAGATTAAAATGTTTAATGGAATTAACCTGTCCCATCCACAACTGGTGAAGTTTAGAAAGTAGGTTTTATGCGAGTTTTGCATTCAAATTCTTCAGTGACTACATCAGTGATGAAGTTGAGCTTTGCCATTGAAGCGATAATAAACTGCCCTATGCCAATTTATTGGTTAACTGTTGAAGTCAAAGTATAAATTTGTCGCTGATCTCAGACAGCAAGAATTGAGCAGTGTTTTTATTTCCCTACACTGATTTTGTGCCTTAGCTCCATTAATGAAATTCCTGGACTCTGCAGTAAGGTGATATGTGGTTGATATATTTTTTGGCTAACATCCTGTACTTTAATCTCTCAGGCTTTCCAGAAATGTTCAGTTATGGATGTAAGTTCAAAAACTGTTGTTGAACAGCCGAAAGTTGAAATGCAAGCGAAAGATGTAAGGTCCACAGCCTTACTATCAGCCAAAGAAAAGAAGGTAACATCTATGGCATCAGAATGTGAGCTTGCTACGCTCCAATCTTTTCCCCTTCAATACTAACCAAATCTCTTCTCTGCTGTAGTCTAATTCCTAACACTTTATGAACCTTCTATGCTTTCCAGCCAAAGTGTCTTAAATAATCTTTACAGTGATTCTGCAGAGCGTTACCCTGTATTCTGTATCAGACACTAACTTCCTCTGTAAAGGATTTGTATGGAGATAGCATTCCTCCTCACGTGTTACCTAGAATTCTGGTCACAGAATTGGATTAAATATTAAAATAAAATGATTTTGAAGACTTTTTTTTGTTTTGAAAGCTAGCCAGCAACATATTTCCAATCTAGTGTCAGTGTCCTGGAATGATATAGTACTGAAGAAGGCCATTTGGCCCATCATGCCTGTGCCATCTCTTTGATACAACTATCCAATTAACCCACATCCCTACACTTTCTCCATAGCCCTGTAATTTCTTTTCCTTTGCTCAGTGTCACTGATTTAAAAAATTGTACAAACGTGAATAGCGAATAATACTTGGAAAGCTACGCTACATAAGAACATAAGAAATAGGAACAGGAGTAGGCCATACGGCCCTCGAGCCTGCTCCGCCATTCAATAAGATCATGGCTGATCTGATCATAGACTCAGCTCCACTTTCCCGCCCGCTCCCCATAACCCCTTATCCCCATATCGTTTAAGAAGCTGTCTATTTCTGTCTTATAAATGTATTCAATGTCCCAGCTTCCACAGCTCTCTGAGGCAGTGAATTCCACAGATTTCCAACACTCTGAGAGAAGAAATTTCTCCTCATCTCTGTTTTAAATCGGCGACCCCTTATTCTAAGATCATGCCCTCTAGTTCTGGTCTCCCCCATCAGTGGAAACATCCTCTCTGCATCCACCTTGTCAAGCCCCTTCATAATCTTATATGTTTCGATAAGATCACCTCTCATTCTTCTGAATTCCAATGAGTAGAGGCCCAACCCACTCAACCTTTCCTCATAAGTCAATCCCCTTCATCTCCGGAATCAACCTAGTGAACCTTCTCTGAACTGCCTCCAAAGCAAGTATATCTTTTCGTAAATATGGAAACCAAAACTGCACGCAGTATTCCAGGTGTGGCCTCACCAATACCCTGTATAGCTGTAGCAAGACTTCCCTGCTTTTATACTCCATCCCCTTTGCAATAAAGGCCAAGATACCATTGACCTTCCTGATCACTTGCTGTATCTGCATACTATCCTTTTGTGTTTCATGCACAAGTACCCCCAGGTCCCGCTGTACTGCAGCACTTTGCATTCTTTCTTCATTTAAATAATAACTTGCTCTTTGATTTTTTTTCTGCCAAAGTGCATGACCTCACACTTTCCAACATTCTACTCCATCTGCCAAATTTTTGCCCACTCACTTAGCTTGTCTATGTCCTTTTGCAGATTTTTTGTGTCCTCCTCATACATTGCTTTTCCTCCCATGGTTGTAAGACAACTGTCATCTCACTTTTATTGCTCTTTAACTCTCTTTAATAACAGGATAGAAAACTCACTTTATGGCGATTGCAAAATGGAACCTATAAGTTTTTTTGCCAGGTCCATTAATGTGCTGTAGCACTACATTGTCCAGTAGTCCTGAACTTATTCTTGCATTTAGTTTATTCATAAACCCACCCCTTATCAAAAGAAAAAACCACCAATAATACGCTTATGACTGTAATATAGGAAATAACGTTGAACATGTGGATAGTTTTGATGTACATCATGTGTAGCTCATCAGAATGAATGTTGCCTTCATAGTTTAGTAACCAGGAAGATGAAGTGCTTTAACATTCAGAAACAAAGCTCCTTCAGGATCAACGGGAGGCAGAGTAACAAAAATGTCAAATTGCAAATGTTTATTTCAAAAGTTCTCCTTTGGCAAGGAAGAGTTATAAAAAAATGATAGCTTTATGATCAGTCTAGTAGGCTTGCTTTTCCCAAAGGTACTGGTTATTTGATTTGCTAGATATTGACACTCTTTAAATGTGTAGGGTGTTATTCCCAGTAGGCAGGACTCAGTTTTATTTGCACTTGAAAGATATTTCTGATATTGTGAAATATCTTCATTTAGGAGTCTTTTCAGCTCTCTGATATAATACCATAAAATTGGCGAAGGACAGTAAAACATTGAAAAGGTTGTTTACTTTGAAATCATGGATATTTTTGAACCCCAACTAAATGCATTTATTTCCTGAGAATTGATAAACTAGTTCTGCTAGTTGCTGCATAAAAGGTTACTGCACAAGATAAAAGTTCACGGGGTTGGGGGTAATATATTAGCATGGATAGAGGATTGGCTAACTAACAGAGAGTCGGGATAAATGGTTCACTCTGGTTGGCAGCCAGTAACTAGTGGGGTGCCGCAGGGATCAGTGCTGGGACCCCAACTATTTACAATCTATATTTAACGACTTGGAAGAAGGAACTGTGTAACACTGACGATACAAAGATGGAAGGAAAAGCAATGTGTGAGGAGGACACAAATAATCTGCAGAAGGACATAGACAGGCTAAGTGAGTGGGCAAAAATTTGGCAGATGGAGTATAATGTTGGAAAGTGTGAAGTCATGCACTTTGGCAGAAAAAAAAATCAAAGAGCAAGTTATTATTTAAATGGAGAAAGATTGCAATGTACCGCAGTAGAGCGGGACCTTGGGGGTACTTGTGCATGAAACACAAAAGGATAGTATGCAGGTACAGCAAGTGATCAGGAAGGCCAATGGTATCTTGGCCTTTATTGCAAAAGGGATGGAGTATTAAAGCAGGGAAGTCTTACTACAGCTATATAAGGCCACACCTGGAATACTGCGTGCAGTTTTGGTTTCCATATTTATGAAAGGATATACTTGCTTTGGAGGCAGTTCAAAGAAGGTTCACTAGGTTAATTCCAGAGATGAAGGGGTTGAATTGTGAGGAAAGGTTGAATAGGTTGGGTCTCTACTCATTGGAATTCAGAAGAATGAGAGGTGATCTTATCGAAACGTATAAGATTATGAGGGGGCTTGACAAGGTGGATGCAGAGAGGATGTTTCCACTGATGGGGGAGATTAGAACTAAAGGGCACGATCTTAAAATAAGGGGCTGTCCATTTAAAACAGAGATGAGGAGAAATTTCTTCTGAGGTTTGTAAATCTGTGGAATTCGCTGCCTCAGAGAGCTGTGGAAGCTGAGACATTGAATAAATTTAAGACAGAAATAGACAGTTTCTTAAACGCTATGGGGAGCGGGCGGGGAAGTGGAGCTGAGTCTATGATCGGATCAGCCATGATCTTATTGAATGGCGGAGCAGGCTCGAGGCGCCATATGGCCTACTCCTGTTCCTATTTCTTATGTTCTTATGTAACACTTGCATTGGTTTAAAGCGACATCAAGTTTGAAGAAACTGCACTAGAATATATTAACTGTCGGTATATTGATTTTATAATCCACATCTATTCACTTCCAAAGATTAGATATTGCACAAAAGCAAAGTATTCTCCTGTTGCATATTTTATGGACATCTCCAATATGGATAATTTCATTAATGTAACCTATAAAATCATTGTACTTATTTGAGACACTTCTTTTGCTAGAGCTGGTCACTCTTTGACTGCACGTAAAATCTCCTCCTTTGAGCTTTGGAGAATCAAAACATGATCAGTGCTGAGGACTAGCATCAATTATCCTTTGGTTTTATCAGTAGATTGCATCCCATTGCAAGCATGGAATTGCATCTTAGCTGAGTCAAGTTTTCCAATGTCTTGGAATCTTAGGGCAATATTAGTGTATCTAAAATAAATCCTTAGACCACCAAAATGCTGTAGCTTTTGCATGCTTGTCCTGTAATCTAGAAGGAATAGTATGTCTGGTGGATAATTTTATATAGTAAACAACTTTGATTTTCCTGGCTGATAGAGTGATCTATTTCTGTGTTCCACTATCTACGTCTAGTAGGAAGGCTCACTGGTTAACTCACTTCTTTAACTCCACTTTATCCACTTATTCTTAAACCAAGCTGTATATTGCTTATCTTTATCAAAAAAATAATTTACGCTGAAAAATTAAGGGGCTAGTGCTCCTTTTAATACAAAACATGTACAACAGACTGGTTTTACACTTTAATTTACATAGTTTAAATTCTGCAGTACCTATGTTTGTCCAAGAGTCATTGGATCATGGAGGAGCTCTTGATCAGCTACAAACATTCGTAAAAATGCTGATCATTTCATGTAGTAAATCAAGAGAGTCCCAGACAGCAACTGAACATGGTCAAAAATTTACTGGACAGCGCAAAGTACATATACTGGGAATGAAATACTTAAGTGAATCAATAGGTGTGCTTTAGTTAAATTTTAAGTACATACAGTGTAAAACCAATGCACCTCATTCACAAATGCATAATAATTTAAATGAAGTATACATTTGCAGACTATACTGTAAAACTGATCTCACCTATGGTTTATGTGAATGCTTCTACTTTAACCTATCAAGAAAACATTTAAGTTCTGCTTTCAATTCTTGTCAGTTCCTTGTTGCAGTTTGTGAGAAAACAACAACAATCACGGCTAGTAATTCAGCACAACCCTTATTACCTGAACATACTTGACACTGCTGCGTTGCACAGTATGCATTCAAGTGGTATTACAAATTAACTATTGTAGCTAATTTTTGAAGCCTATTTTTAGTTTAAAAAGAAGTCCTAACTCTCTGTTTCCTGGTCAGTTCAAATAATTGGAGTTTGCTGTGCTGTTTGATTGCGGTACAGAGTTTTGTGTTTGCAGTCTATGTCCAAACATCTGTGTTTTCAGTTTTGAACAACTTTCAAGTCGAATGGTAGAATGGAAACTGAGGCACTATTTACATTTTTGACACCAAAAATGCTCCTGTGGAAATCTTGGGCTGATGCACAGATTATTGCCATAGGAGGCACAGTGTCCCTACAGAAAATGCAAAGGAAGGGTTTTCTGTTCTTAAAAGCCAAATTTTTCTCGATTTGTTGCAGAAAATCCCATTGCATTCAGACATAATCTGAAGAATAACTATATTAGCTGTATTTTCATTATCATTTATTACCCATATTGATTTGTGTCTTGATTTCTGCCACCAGGTAATGTAGATTCTGAAAAAGATCATTAACCAACACTAAACAGGAAAATATTTGTGAACTGGGAGATTGAAAATTTTATAAAAACTGGTATCACGGATGTCTTACAATTTCAAATTTGAATCAGATACTTGGGGTTTGCTGTGCGTGGTGTGATGTAAATTTCTCCAAAGTTGTTCCTGCTACACACTTTAATTTATCGTAAAAAATTTTTTTATTAGCTTCTTTGGGCTTACCTGTTGAGCACCCAGATGTCACTGTTGTTCTTCTGGTTTTGGAGCTTTGACTATTGGTGACCGGCTTTGGTGCTGCCAATGTGTCTTTTAGTGGACTAAGATCTGATGTTAAGGGCCGTTTGGATTTTGGATTGAGGTGACTAACAAAAGACTTGTCCAATCTGTAACCCCTGCTGTTCAATCTTGGGTAATTTGTGGGTTTTCAGTTATAACACACCTATTTTGCATTGTCAGTTTTATTTTGTGAATGCATCATCTGATTTGTCTAAAAGAGTAAAGCTACATGCAAATATTTTTGTTGCCTTGGGATATTTTTAATTGCGTAATGTAATATGTTTGGAACAGAGTGAGGCGCAGCAGGTGTGTTATAAATGGGTGACTGTGCAATGTGTGTGGCAGACCTTAAATACATTATGGATAAGCTGCTCTGCTTAAATACAGTTCACGCCAGGTCTACATAGCATTTGTTGTGCAATAATTTGTTATAATGAACTATCCTAGCAGAGATCAGACATTTTCGGTGAACAAGCCATATGCACAGAGAATGAAGACGAGGCTGTGCTGGATTCTACAGTGGTAAGTAACTTAAAATGGGCATCTGAGATATTTTATAAGTTATTAACATCTATTATATTTCATAGATATTTTTGATTTGCAGAGTATTCTTGTATCTGTAGATTTTCTTTTCTTTTTTACAGGTTTCTTGTGATGTACCGATGTCTTCCAATGTATTCATATTCCATAATGTTCAGACGGCTGATTCCCAATTGGAGCTTCAGGCACAGACTGACAGTGCTGTGCCTTTGCCGTACCCCAAGGATACATCAAAATACTTTGAAGAGGAAGAGCAATCTGTGCCAGTTAAGAAACATATTGTCCTTCAATCTGTTGAAAATAAGAAAGACGCCACTCCAGAGAACGAGTTTATGCCTGCAATAAACAATTCTGAATCAATTGTAGTGGTTGAAGCAGAAAATGGGCTGCAAGATTGTGACTCGGCGTGTGGGATGGCCAACTCAGTTTGTATAAATATTTTCACATCTGAAGAGGTTGTTGGTCAGAGTGTTTGCTCCACGATTAAGAAAACAAATATGATATTACCTGTGGTACAACAATCCACTTCAATTCTGGACCAGCATGATTCAGTTGCTAATAAATCTAATCATCAAGAATGGGAAATGCCATCAACAGACTCGAGTAAACAGATGGAAAACTATAGCCAACAGGTAGTATTGAGACCGAAGACCCCCAAAAAAGTTACCATCAGATATTTGGATGACGCTGAATCTTCAAGTTCCTCTGAAGAGGAGTCCCCATCAAGTGACAACATAGCATTTATGATTACAAACACTGAGGTCCAGGCTCTGTCCAGTGGCGAGGTCAATGAAATAGTGAACACGAAAGGAGAATACATCCAGACTGTGAACGTTGATGCAAATCGAGAAATGACAGCACATCAGAGTAGTTGTCAGGAGGCTAGGAATGAAGACCAAGTGCTTTTCACAGATAAAAGACCAGTAATTATTATCTTTGATGAACCAATGGACATCCGATCAGCTTACAAAAGGTTGTCAACAGTATTTGAGGAATGTGATGAAGATTTAGAAAAGATGATGGCTGAAGAGAAAATAGATGAAGAGAATGAAGATGCTGAGTTGTCCAGTGATACAGAAACTGTCGCAGAATCTACAATGATTAATGATGACGTGCATTCAAACAGAATTTCTTCTGTGAATTCAGCAACTAGTTCAGTATGGGATAAATCTAGTGGCCGTGGACATGATACCCATCTTAGTTCAGCTGAAATTAATGCACCGAAAGAAAGTAAATCTGGTGTAATAGAAAGTGATAATTCAAAATTGGATTGTGTGGAAGATTCAATTGCCAATAAGCCAGACACCAAGAGGAGATTTAAATTCAAATTCCCCAAAAAACAACTTGCAGCACTGACCCAAGCTATTAAAACAGGCACAAAGACTGGGAAGAAAACCCTGCAGGTAGTGGTTTATGAAGAAGAAGAAGAACTTGATGGAACAGTGAAGCACCACAAGGAAGCAAAACGATTTGAGATCATACAATCAAAGAACAAAGATGAAGCCTCCACCAAAACCACACCTTCAAAGCAACTTAGCTCCACTGATGTGACATCTAATTCATCCAGAACAGATCAGATTCGGAAAAATACTTACAAGACCTTGGATAGTCTGGAGCAAACCATCAAACAGTTAGAAACAACAATCAGTGAAATGAGCCCAAAAATAGCAGAACAGGAGGAAGAATACACAAGCTGCCCTTCACAAATCTGTGAATTATCTCAGGGGGCTGTGTCATGGGATGAAACCAAAGCTACTGATCAGCTATTGCTTTCAACGGCAAAGGCACCTCAAAACACCAAGACCAAACCACCACTCCTTCCAAAAATCTCCACAAAAGCAAGTGAACCGCAGGTGTCCTATGTATTCTTTATTATCTGCTTCATGCGGGTGACGTGGGTCCTCTTTCTGGTTTCTAACAGCTGGAGCATAACTGGCTAATGGTTTGGTGGACAGTGGTGTTGGGAAAAGCTAATGTTTATTAATCTGACTGCTGATGCAAGTTTGCAATTTGATTTTTGTTAATTGAAAGTATAACGATGCTTTTGTCTAACTGGGTGTTTGACCTTCAGGTAATGTAAGCTTCTTGTAAAATAACTTTTTTGTTTTCCGCCTCTGCACCTCTAATCAATCTTGAATCTGGTTGAAATGGGGACTGCGATTCTGTTCCCTGTGCATGTAAAGGTAAATGGATTTCCCTAATAGGGTAATGGTGATCCACATAGATGCTATACAAGATAACCAGTCTGTTTTTCTGATATTCTGGAGATCTGCTAATCCACATTGTGATTCAAATATGTTCACAGGAGTAACAATCTACTGAGCTTTGTTTTAAATGTGCTGATTTATTTTCTTCCAGAGTTCAAGTCTGATGTCCCCAACCAGCAGAATGCCCGTCTCTGTGGGATCAAAAATAAGACAGCAACAAGGAAATACGGAAAAGGTGACAAAACAGAAGCTGCAGGACCCCCAACGACAGTTCCGACAGGTAGTTTTGTTCTAGAAGTCTGCCCAGAAAATAATGAAGGAAATAATAATATTTGTGAATTTAAAAGTGTTTCCTTCATAAAACACAAGCTGTTAGCATTAAATTTCAATGTTTGTTATTATATCTCATTTTAATTATTGAATTAAATTATGAACCCGGACCTGGTATCAGCTTGTAAATACTGATGTACTGTGCAAAATATTCTGTGTCTTTGCTGTAATTCTCTTGCATATCTTCCCATTTCTCTGTCAGTAACCTCTTGTTGATGTACATCTGTATCCTCCCGTGCAGTAAACCCTTTAACAAGTAACTTGCTATTGTATTGTTTCCCATTCATTTTCCATCAGGATTATAGTGTGTAATTGGAATGGCTGAAGTAACCAGACTTAACCAATGCTGACACATCTGAACTAACTACTGTGAAAATTTATGTCTAGTGAATGGATTAGAATATGAATTACTGGTTAATTAGTTTTTCCAAGCTTGCATTCTAATAGTAGAAAAGCATGGTTTTAATAATCCTCAATAATATTCATACTTTTTTCTTTTATTTTCTTTCTTTCCACATTTATATGTTGTGGGATTTACCAGGTCCGTTAAACTCCTGCAAGGCTCACCAGGATAATAAGGTTCTGAACTGTTAATTCTTTTGTCTGCCTGGGACTGTTGTGGCAGGCCCCATGGCTAAAATGTTGCTGGCTCTTTGACAAACTTTATCTCCTGCCATCTTTGTTCGCAGGCTAATGGAAGTTCTAAGAAAGCTGGTGGGGAGTGTAAGGCTACTTCCCCTACTTTACCTGCTTCTAAGATCCCGGCCCTTTCTCCTAGCTCTGGGAAAAGTAGCTCTGTGCTTGGTCCTAGCCATGACAACACTAACCATCCCAGTACTTCCAGCAAATATCCTCTATCTGCTACTAATGTTCTCAATCCAACTGCAGGTCGTAATGCTCAACTTCCATCTGTGTCTCATATCCCTTCTACCTCTAATGGCTCGCTTAAGCTTCATGCTCAGAACCCTGCCTTAACAGCCAGAGGTCAGCCTCTTACATTTCCCCTACACACTCCAAATGGTAGGCCCTCTTCGTCTTCCTCATCCTCTTGCCCCTCCCCAGTTTCTCCCACCTCACTCATTCAAGGTGCAAAGAGCATCCGGACAATCCACACTGCTAGCTTCGCAAGCTACAAGCAACAGAACACGAACCAGAGCAAATCCACCGTGGCCACTGTCAAAGAAACGGCGTAGAGGCAGCACGTTGGAACCCTTCCATCTTTAATTTTCTTTATTTTTTAAAAATTGCAGTAGAATGCTATTAATTTCATTATGATTTTGTAAAGTTTCTCGTGTAGTGTGCATTTAGCATAGCCAGAATGAACAGGTCTTTGTAAACCTGCAAACACTGAATTCCTTGTGTGGTTTCTAGGGAAATGTGAAGTACACTTGCAGTGTTCCTCTTGTAAATAAGTGTTCTAGTTAACCAGACTTAAAATCAGGTGGTATAATAAAAGATTGCACATTAAGATATAATGAGCATAAAAGCAAAGACATTCACCTGCTGGCAACATTTTTTCAAGCACATTGTTTTGTACACAGAGTATTTTTTCACTTTGCGCAGTTGATATTGCTTTAACTATTGTAAAGTTTGAATAATGAACACTGGGATACTGATTTAAGACTAACATAAATTATTCCATACCGAAACATGACTATATGGAAAAAAAGCTGGAGAATTGTAACAGATATAAGATTATATTGAATACAGGTCAAAGGTAAAACAGTAACCAGGTAACCGCACACACACGGTTTGCACTGAATTACACTTATTCAGCATATTTGTTATTAGATTTATCACTATATTAAGGATATGGAATAAACACTTTAATGGGTGTTTCTTAACCCTCAGCAGGTGCATTTTCCCTGCAGTAATAATACTAGGTCAAGGGCAGCTGCCTGTTGCTTAATATATGATCGGTTGCATTTTTTTAATAAACCATACCTAGCTACATATTTAATTAAGGCAACAAATAATCAATACTTGTATTCCCAATTAAGTCTGCAATTTTAGTTTTAAATTTCCATTATTGGGAGTGCTTATAAATAATACTTAATGCTTCACATGACAATGAAAAGGGACATGATATTGCGGATTAAATATGTGGTTTGGATGAGTGCAAGACTGGTGTAATGTTGTAGATATACTATCTGTTGTACTGCCATTCTCTCTCAATAATAAAGACATGTATTGCTTTTTTTTGGAGTGATGGATGAAAAACTGTTTCCTATTTTGCTTCAGTTTTTATGTATAGCTGACTTTTCTTTCTAATTGCTCCAAAGCAGTGTTTTTGTACTTCCATTTAATAGTCTTTAAAATCTAGTTGTACAATTGTTTTTTTAAACTGATTTTTGCCTATTTTCATGAAAGTGAATGCTTGTTTGCTAGTTGCAGTTACTAATTGAGGACTGTTAACCCACATTAAGAGACTCGTAAGACTGGCAAACGTGTATGTTTTGTGTGTGTGTATATGAAGCTACATAGATATAGATATATATACACATATATCTGCTTATAAATCTGCAGGGATGCTTATAGTTTTCACTCTAGTACCAAAGTTTGTTTATTTGCATGCCTTTTTATTATAAGATATATTTTAAGAAACAGATGGGTATATGTGATCTATAAGATGGGGCATGTTTGCACATCCAGAGGCTTTTTTGTACATAGTTTTGTTATTTTTAAAACATATTATATTGTAAAATACAGCATTGTGGTGAGCTGCAAACTCAAGCCTTGTGAAGAAGCAATGAAATAAAGGGCTGCATGCTTGTAGTTGTTTCTTGTCCTTTGAGCAATAATACATTTTGCGGTATTTTCTTTTGAAGGGTGCTGCAAATGTTACTAGTGCTTAGTCCCTACATGGTTACAAGGCAAAAGATACACAAGTAGAATCACTTCACATTTGTTTGTGTCCTGTTAAAATGTTGATGCTACTTCAGGAATTTTGTTTGAGCAGGCTACGTTACTGGGACAGGTTGCTCCAGAAACACTACTATATCGATTAACTGGGCAGGTTGGGTAATTGAGATTTCCAATCACAAATGTATAGCAGCAAATGTGATGGAACATCACATATCACTAATTGCACCCTGCACACTCCCATTGTTTAAAAAGCTTTGAAAGTATTCTGTACAATATTTTACCAAGTGATAATGTCACTTTAAACAAGAGCAGCTAATTCCAAGTTTGGAGTCAAGCTTGAGTCCCAGTGCCCGAGTCCCAATGCTCCTGGAAAAACTGAAGTACAACTGTGTATCCTCAATTGTTTGCAGGTCTTAATTTGGTTTTGCTCATTTAATTTGGATTCTGGAGCTTGCTGACCGTGAGCTAGAATCCCATGTTTGTTCAACTGAATCTGCGGGGGAGGATCTCATCTTGGCAGCAGAATCCGTGTCCCAGTTCTGGGTGGTTCTATGCCACAGACGGATTTAATACTATAGAGGCAACAAGCTGGTTCACTGACTCCAAAAATTAAACAGCAGATTACAAATTTTTATAAAAGTATAAAAATAGTTGCTGGTTGTAGCTTTGCTTTTGGTTGTGGTACTTACCCCTGCAAAAATCCATTACTGACCATCTGAATGGCCAAACAAGACACCCTTTGTCTGGACCAGCTATGTTTATACTGCTGCCTTCAGAAATGTTCACGCGATCCAACTGTTAACATAGGTCTTGGTGCCTCCGGAGATAGCGCCACCTACTCCATTCTTGAGCATCAGAGCTCCAGCCAACTTGCCAATGGCTGATCTGGTTTACATGTTGAGCATTCCAGGAAGGCCCCTGGCTCAACCCCCAATCTGTACTGCATTAACTAATCTCAGCCAGAGGGGATTGGAGAGGTTCAAACATGGAGTTATGGGAAAGATGGACACAGATTTGGGAGGCAACAACATGTTCAAGTACTCCGGGAAGGGCCGACTTATCTAGTCCAGAGGACGAGCTGGGAACCCCAGACTTGCAGGACCTGGAGGCCAAAGACGGGTGGAAGAGGTTCCAGGGAGTGAAATGGAGACCGTCTAAAGCCATATTGGCTGAACTCAAAATAATTTGGAGGGAGAGTCATGACTGCCCCATTCCCTCCATTGGTTCTACCATTGTGGGTGACCCACATTCTGGCAAGTGTGATCCAGAAACCCCTCATCTTCTGCTATAAGAGTGTGGGCTATTGTGGAAATATGCTTTCCCTGGATACACTACAGATTCATGATGGGCCACACATTGCACCTCTAAACTGCATAGAAATCTGGAGCACTTTAAGGTAACCAGAGACATTAGGATGGGGGACATACACGTTCAGACTACTTTCTGCCCGCCAGACAGTTTCTTACCCACTTGCAAGTTTTACCTTGAACTGCCACTGCTTTAAGCTTTTGTAGCAAGGCTACGTGAGGTACTTTTATCAAATGTTTCTGGAAGTGTACATACATCACAGTCCACTTGGGTTATCATCTCCTCAGGTTATTACCTTACACATAATCGTATACTCCTAAAATTGATTAATTTACTTGCTGTTGCAAGAGTAATGGGTCTGTAACTGGATGTTTTGAATGCGGGTACTATGATCGTCTGCTTCTAAACTAGTCTGAACTGCCGAGCATTTAATTGTTCCCAGTCCCTTTTTATTACTTTAGGGGAGGGGAGTTTAGTTTATTTTAAGCACTCACTGAGTAATGAAGAATGATTTAAGGAAACACGAATGAAGAAAAAAAACAAAAGGGTGGACAAGGCTAGTGAGTCAAATCAATAATAAATTTACATATGAGAAATGATCAGCTGGTCCATCAGGCCTTACTTATAGAGAATAAGTATAGCAAAAGGTCAACACTGCAGACGATATTCTTGGTACGGTGCTCTAATTGGCATGTTGGCCATCAAAAACAAGGCTCATGTTTAGCTGTGAATCATGTGCACCCTCTAGTGGTCATACCTGCTCTCCACATGGATAATTGGAAAAACAAATTCTTGTACATGTTGGAAGCAAAATCTGTAGATTATGAAGACCATATTATTCATTGCAGGGGAGATTTTCTTGGATCTGCACCTGGCCTCAAAAAATACTGGACAATCGGGCAGGTCAAAGGGAACTCCACTTAAATTAATGGAAGAAAAAAAATCAGGTGTATTCCTGTATGGGCCGACCTATCTGCTTTTAATATTTGCTGCCTCCAGCTGCAGCCCTGGGGAACACCTCCCTTCTATGTTTTTACATGAAAGAACAAGCAAAATTTTATCCCATTCATGTGCTCCGAGTCAAAACTTAGACGAGCATTTTGAGTGAAACGCAATTAAATGGACGCTGCAGTGACATGGTTAAAATCCCACTGTGCAGTATTAGTTACAAAAGTCTTGGTTAAACTAGCAGACAAAAAAATTTCATACCAATGTACTAACATTACTGCTAATGCAGAACTCAATTCCATTGCAATAGAGAGTGACTTTATTGCCAATTCTATAAATTATGGTTCCCAAGTACATTATCGTTGTACATGGTACAACTGTGTGCATTTCCTATTGTCTGTCACACTAACTAACACAAGTTTCTATGTCCCACTAAATTTGTCCTACCTCATTTCAAATAATTTCAGCTGATTGGTCATGTACTTTTGTTAATTGTAATTGGGACCTACACAATTATATATTATAAGAGGTGAATCAATCAAATGTGCACTGTTTTTAAAAAAAATATTCATTATGGTTTCCATTTAATATCTTTATAGCAATATTTTAAAACACAATTCATAACATAACATGTGAAAACAAATTTAATTTTATCCATATAATTTCCCAACTCCCATCAGAAATGTGTCTCCACTTCAGTTCCCTCACACTTCTGAACTTTTTACCCACAAGGCTCGAGACCGGCCCACTTGAATACCAGACACCTGGCCCATTGTTCCCTGTTCCGACCACCCAAAAGCTAATGGATTCTTTACCTGCCAGGTCCACTTGTTCAACATTTATCCCTGCCCCATTCCCATTATTCTACATCCTCATCCCTTAGGGCCCCCAGCCCCCAGCCTAAGTTCTGGTGCTGAAAAGCAATGAACAGTCTCTTAAGCAGTAAATAATGAATTTAGGGGGAGGGAATGAGTAGGGAATAGCTTCGGACAATGATTCTTTGCTTTCCCCACCTGGCCTAACCCCTCCCAGTGCTGTCAACCTGGGTTTATTCCGTCCTTCCCACTACTGATGGATCCTACAATAACCCCTCCACCACGCTGCCACAGCTAGGGCACACTACTCCCTATTATACCACAAGAAGCTTCTAATCAGCCAACTCTCTGCTGCAACCAGATGGAGGTTCCATTATGGGCCTTGCAGGAGGGCGCAGGTAATTGATCCCAGAGATTATCGATTACCTTTTAGTAATGATTCAACAGCTCCTTGGTGTCTGTGGAGGTCCTTCCTTCGCTTCTGTGCTGCGCCATAGTGGCATGGTGTTGCCTTGATGTTCCGGGCCACTATCAATGCAAGTGCTGCAGATGTGCCCTTACGGGTGTGGATGCCCACCCAAAGTATGTTGGTGACCCATCCCCATAATTTGGAACAAAGTTTATGGCTGCTGCCATGATCTGGCATGGGTGAACTCAGCCACACTCATGCCATGGAGTGGACTCGACAAGTTTTGGGGTTGTGAACTCTCTAATACATCAAAACAATTGCAAACACTTGAACAACTTGCATGTATATAATGTTTTTAAACACATAGTCCCAAAAGTACATCATGAGCTAGATAGTGGTACAGCCAAGTCATGGAAGGATGGTTTAGGAAAGGTGGAAAGCTTGGACCAAAGATGGGCTTTCAGTAGGTTTTTAAAGGTGGAAGAATTTAGGGAGGGAGTATAGTGCTGAGGTGACACAAGGCTCTATCTGCAGTAGTAGGGAGAAGCAAGGGCTGCATGTCAATATCATATATACAGAAGCTGTCACCTTTCCTGCTGATGATAGCACTGAGGGACATGTAGACAAGGAAGAGGGCCCAATGGTGCTTGGCAAAATCCAGAGCTCCAGGGGTGTGAAGAGAAGCCAATGCTGGAGAGGCACTAGCATTGGTCAGAGAGAGAGAGAGGTAGGGATGGAACTACATGAGGGAAATGTCATAAAGCTGGACCTGGAGAACAGGCATTGGAAGAGTAAGTTGATCATATCAAATACATGCATTACAATTGTAGAGAATGTATTTTGTAATTTTCACAGAGCTACGGAGACTCTTAAACAAGAAAATAGAATCATAGAAATTTACAGCACGGAAGGCAGCCATTTCAGCCCATTGTGACTGTGCTGGCCGACCAAGAGCTGTCCAGCCTAATTGCACTTTCTAGCTCTTGGTCCATAGCTTTGCAAGTTACAGCATTTTAAGTGCACATCCAAGTATATTTTAAATATGATGAGGGTTTCTCCCTTTACCACTCTTTCAGGCAGTAAGTTCCAGAACCCCACCACCTTCTGAGTGAAGAAATTTCCCCTCATATCTCCTTTAAACCTTCCCCCAATTACTTTAAATATATGCCCCCTGGTTGTTGACCCCTCTGCCAAGGGAAACAGGTCCTTCTATCCAGGCCCCTCATAATTTTATACGCCTCACTCAGGTCTCCCCTTAGCCTCCTCTGTTCCAAAGAAAACAGACCCAGCATCTCCAATCTTTCCTCATAGCCAAAATTCTCCAGTCCAGGCAACATCCTCTGCACCCTTTCCAGGGCAATCACATCTTTCCTGTAATGTGACCAGAACTGCACACACTACTCCAGCTGCGGCCTGACCAGAATATAATCTGCAAAAGGACATAGACAGGCTAAGTGAGTGGGCAAAAAATTTGGCAGTTGGAGTATAATGTTGGAAAGTGTGAGGTCATGCACTTTGGCAGAAAAAAATCAAAAGTGCAAGTTATTATTTGAATGGAGAAAGATTGCAAAGTGCCGCAGTACAGCAGGACCTGCGGGTACTTGTGCGTGAAACACAAAAGGATAGTTAGCGGGTACAGCAAGTGATCAGGAAGGTCAATGGTATCTTGGCCTTTATTCCAAAGGGGATGGAGTATAAAAGCAGGGAAGTCTGGCTACAGCTACACAGGGCATTGGTGAGGCCACACCTGGAATACTGCGTGCAGTTTTGGTTTCCATATTTACGAAAGGATATACTTGCTTTGGAGGCAGTTCAGAGAAGATTCACAAGGTTGAGTCTGGGGATGAGGGGGTTGACTTATGAGGAAAGATCGAGAAGGTTGGGCCTCTACTCATTAGAATTCAGAAGAATGAGAAGTGATCTTAGCGAAACGTATAAGATAAACGGAAAAGAGTGTTCGAAGATGAAGCCCTCAAATTTACCACCAAACTCATGGTCTACAGGGCTGTAGTAATACCCGTCCTCCTGTATGGCTCAGAGACATGGCCCATGTATAGTAGGCACCTCAAGTCGCTGGAGAAATACCACCAACAATGCCTCCGCAAGATCCTGCAAATTCCCTGGCAGAACAGACGCACTAACATTAGCGTCCTTGACCAAGCCAACATCCCCAGCATTGGAGCACTGACTATACTTGATCAGCTCCGCTGGGCAGGCCACATCGTCCGCATGCCAGACTCGAGACTCCCGCAACAAGAACTCCTTCATGGCAAACGAGCCAAAGGTGGACAGAGGAAACGTTACAAGGACACCCTCAAAGCCTCCCTGGTAAAGTGCAGCATTCCTACCAGCTCCTGGGAGTCCCTGGCCGAAGACCGCCCTGGGTGGAGGAGGTGGATCTGGGAGGGTGCTAATCGCCTCAAGACTCGTCGGTGAGTGCATGCGGAAGACGAGCGCAGGCTGCGGAAAGAACGTGCGGCAAACCTGTCTCACTCTCTCTTACCCGCAACGACTGGCTGTCCCACCTGTGGCAGGGACTGTGGTTCTCGCATTGGACTGTTCAGCCACGGGGTTGGGGGTAATATATTAGCATGGATAGAGGATTGGCTAACTAACAGAGAACAGAGAGTTGGGATAAATGGTTCATTCTCTGGTTGGTAACCACTAACTAGTGGGGTGATGCAGGGATCAGTGTTGGGACCCCAACTATTTACAATCTATATTAACGACTTGGAAGAAGGGACTGAGTGTAACGTAGCCAAGTTTGCTGATGATACAAAGATGGGAGGAAAAGCAATGTTTGAGGAGGACACAAAAAATCTGCAAAAGGACATAGACAGGCTAAGTGAGAAGGCAAAAATTTGGCAGATGGAGTATAATGTTGAAAAGTGTGAGGTCATGAACTTTGGCAGAAAAAAAATCAAAGAGCAAGTTATTATTTAAATGGAGAAAGATTGCAAAGTGCCGCAGTACAGTGGGACCCGGGGGTACTTGTACGTGAAACACAAAAGGATAGTATGCGGGTACAGCAAGTGATCAGGAAGGCCAATGGAATCTTGGCCTTTATTCCAAAGGGGATGGAGTATAAAAGCAGGGAAGTCTTGCTACAGCTATATAAGGTATTGGTGAGGCCACACCTGGAATACTGTGTGCAGTTTTGGTTTCCATATTTACGAAAGGATATACTTGCTTTGGAGGCAGTTCAGAGAAGGTTTACTAGGTTGATTCCGGGGATGAGGGGGTTGACTTATGAGGAAAGGTTGAGTCGGTTGGGCCTCTACTCATTGGAATTCAGAAGAATGAGAGGTGAACTTATTGAAACGTGCAAGACTATGAGGGGGCTTGACGAGGTGGATGCAGAGAGGATGTTTCCACTGATGGGGGAGACTAGAACTAAAGGGCATGATCTTAGAATAAGGGGCCGCCCATTTAAAACAGATGAGGAGAAATTTCTTCTCTGAGGGTTATAAATCTGTAGAATTCGCTGCCTCAGATAGCTATGGAAGCTGGGACATTGAATAAATTTAAGACAAAAATAGACAGTTTCTTAAATGATAAGGGGTTATGGGGAGCGGGCAGGGAAGTGGAACTGAGTCCATGATCAGATCAGCAATGATCTTATTGAATGGTGGAGCAGGCTCGAGGGGCTGTATGGCCTACTGCTGCTCCTATCTCTTATGTTCTTATAATACAATTTAAGCATAACCTCCCTGCCCTTGTATTCTATGCCTCGGCCAATAAAGGTATGTTTTCCATATGCCTTCTTAACCACCTTATCTACCTGACCCTGCTACCTTTAGGGATCTGTGGTCCTGCACTCCAAGGTCCCTTTGTTCCTCTACACTTTTCAGTATTGTACCATTTAATGTGTATTCCCTGGCCTTATTAAACCTCCCCAGATGTATTACCTCACACTTATCGAGACTGAATTCTGTTTGCTACTGTTCTGCCCACCTGACCAGTACATTGATATCTTTCTGCAATCCGCAGTTTTCTTCTTCATTATCAACCACACAGCCTATTTCAATGTCATCTGCAAACTTCTTAATCATACTCCCGACATTTAAGTCCAAGTCATTGATATATATAAAATGTCAGCCTGGAAGGGTTGAAACAGGAATTTTTGGAGAGAGACACCCCGAGCTAGAATTCAGTGACGCATTCAAGGACCTTGGAGAGAAAAAGGATCTTAATAGGGCAGGAATTAATGTGCACAGATTGTGTGTAGGTGGGGTGGGGTGGGGGGGAGGGGGAGGGGTGGGAGGTGTGTTGGCAGTTTTAAGAGGGAGAGGGATGCTGCTGAAGGAAAGGGAGCCACCAACAATGTCAGCTAGTAGAGGGCTAGGAAGGGAAATTGGTTTGCAAGAAATGGAAAGGGAATGGGGCAAGAAATAAAGAGTGCCTGGGGATTGGGGAAATTTAGGAGTGGGAGGAAGCTGCACAGATGGTCTCAATCTCAGATGAAGAAATCTTTATCTCTTCACACGATATTGAATGCGTGGCTGGATAAGGCAGAAGAAACACGTTTGAAGATGGCCCTAGTTCTGGAGAAGAGGTAAGGTTGCCCTTGCCCTCCTGGATGATCCTGGAGTAATAGGTTTGGCTGCAGAGAGTAAGGCTTGTTAATGCTCAAAATTATCATGTCAAATTGAAAACTTTTGGCGTAGGAATTGGTTAGCCAGTATGAACTGGGTGCCAGAACAGCAGGCCTGAGGCACACCTGTTATTCGTGCTTGGGTATCATTTATAATCAGACTGGGGAGGTGCAGATTCCTGCTGGGCTTCCCAGTCAGTTCGCCAGTGAAGAATATTTGAATTTTGGCCCACTGCATTGCCAGCAGAGACCTAACCAGTTCGGTATTAAAGCACAAAACACTGCATGCTGGATGCTCTAACTGCTATACAGAGATCGAATAATGAATACCTGAACTTCATGTGCATCTGAAAAAAATTTGCATTTATAATAATAGCTCCAGTCACAAACTCAGGAGGTCTCAAAGTGCTTTACAGCCAATTAAGTTCTTTTTGAGTGTTACGTGAGAAACACAAAAAGGTCTCACAAACAGCAATGTGATCATGATCAGATCATTTGTTTCAGTGATGGTGATTGAAGGATAAATATTTGCCAGGACACCAGAGAGAACTGGCCTGCTCTTCAAAATAGTGCCATAGGATATTTTACATCCATCCGAGAGGGTAGACGGGCCCTCAGTTTAATGTCTCATCAGAAAGATGGCACCCCATCAGTACTGCACTGGAGTGTCAGCCGAGCTTTTGTGCTCAAGTCTCTGGAGTGGGGATGGAGCTCACAACCTTCTGACTTGGAGGCAAGAGTACTGCCACTGAGCCATAGCTGACAACCCTGATACCTGAACGAAAGTACTCAGTCCCTACTCAGATCTGACCAATAGAAATTATTGTATTTAAATGTCTGGTGTTAATGGGCCAAATCTTGTTGGAAAACTAACTGCATTTTAACAATGCACGGTATTATTAGTGTGCAAATTAGCCAGCAAGGTCAAGGGATTAAGTGATAAACCGTGAGTTGCGAATCTCTCGAACTTGCTGGACGATTTACGCCGCTCTGCCGGTTGCTTCCTATAAATGGCATCTCGCCCTTAGCCTCCCCACTATTTTTAAGAACATGCTGGATTTTCACATTGATTGCCCACCCTCTGTGCATTTACCCTGTCCAATCTCCCCAGAATCTTGCATGTTTCAATAAGATCACCTCTCAATCTTCCAAATTCCAATGAGTACAGACCCCACCTGCTCAACCTTTCTTCATAAGACAACCCCTTCATCTCAGGAATCAATCTAGTGAACCTTCTCTGAACTGCCTCCAAAGCAAGTATATCCCTCCTTTAAAGGAGGAGACCAAAACTGTACACAGTACTCCAGGTGTGGTCTCAGCAATGCTCTTTACCGTTGTAGCAAGAGCTCCCTACTTTTATACTCTATCCCCCTTGCAATAAAGTCCAACATTCCATTTGCCTTCCTAATTACTTGCTGTACCTGCATACTAACTTTTTGTGTTTCATGCACAAGGACCCTCTGTACTGCAGCATTTTGTAGCCTCCTTTTAAATAATAATTTGCTTTTTTATTCTTCCTACCAAAGTGGATAACCTCAAATTTTTCCACATTATACTCTTTTGGCCACATTTTTGCCCACTCACTTAGCTTATCTATATCCCTTTTCAGATTTCTGTGTTCTCTTCACAACTTGTTGTCCCATTTAGCTTTGTATCATCTGCAAGTTTGGCAAATTCAGTCCCTTCATTAATATAGAGATTGTAAATAGTTGAGGCCCCAGCACTGTTCCATGTGGCACGCTGGGCAAGATCTGGGCCTCCCGGCTGGACCTCCTGCAGTGACTAGGCGACTCGGCGCAACCTGGGCCTCCTGGCTGGACCTCCTGCAGCGACTGGACGCGATCTGGGCCTTGCGGCTGGACCTCCTGCAGCGATTGGGTGCGATCTGGGCCTTGCGGCTGGACCTCCTGCAGCGACTGGGCGCGATCTGGGCCTTGCGGCTGGACCTCCTGCAGCGACTGGGCGCGATCTGGGCCTTGCGGCTGGACCTCCTGCAGCGACTGGGCGCGATCTGGGCCTTGCGGCTGGACCTCCTGCAGCGACTGGGTGACTAGCGCGATCTGGGCCTCCTGGCTGGACCTCTTATGGCGACTGGGTGACTCGGCGTGATCTGGGCTTTGCGGCTGGACCTGGCTATCGGGCCTCCACCCTCCCCCATGAGGTTATCCACTGGCAGAAACAATAGAAAAGCAAATGCTAATTTAAATGGAGAAAAATTGCAAAGTGCTGCAGTAGAGAGAGAGACCTGGGAGTCCTTGTACATGAAACACAAAAAGTTAATATGCAGGTACAGCAAGCAATCAGGAAGGCAAATGGAATGTTGGCCTTTATAGCAAGGGGGTTAGAGTATAAAAGCAAGAGAAGTCCTGCTACAACTGTATAGGGTATTGGTGAGGCTATACCTGGAGTACTGCGTACAGTTTTGGTCTCTGTATTTAAGGAAGGATATACTTGCATTGGAGGCTGTTCAGAGAAGGTTCACTAGGTTGATTCCGGAGATGAGGGGGTTGGCTTATGAGGATAGGTTGAGTAGGTTGGGCCTATACACATCGGAGTTCAGAAGACTGAGAGGTGATCTTATTGAAACGTATAAGATCACGAGGAGGATGCAGACAGAATATTTCCACTCATAGGGGAAACTAAAACTAGAAGACATAATCTTAGAATAAGGGGCCGCCCATTTAAAACTGAGATGAGAAGAAATTTGTTCTCTGAGAGTTGTAAATCTGTGGAATTCTCTGCACCAGAGAGCTGTGGAGGCTGGGTCATTGAATATATTTAAGGTGGAGATAGACAGAATTTTGAGCAATAAGGGAATAAAGGGTTATAGGGAGCGGGCGGGGAAGGGGAGCTGAGTCCATGATCAGATCAGCCATGATCTTATTGAATGGTAGAGCAGGCTCGAGGGGCCAAATAGCCTACTCCTGCTTCTATTTCTTATGTTATTATGATCACTCTTCTCTAAAGGATCCTTTCCTATGAGATTAATTAATCCTATCTCATTACACATTATCAGATCTAAAATAGCCTGCTCCTGGTTGGTTCCACAATGTATTGTTTTAAGAAACCATCCCGAGTACATTCTATGAACTTTTCCTCAAGGCTACCTTGGCCAATTTGATTTGTCCAATCTAAATGAAGATTAAAATCGCCCATGATTAGCTGTGCCTTTCTTACAAGCCTCCCTCATTTCTTGATTTATACACCACTGTCCTACAGTGTAGCTACTGTTGGGGGGCCTATAGACGACTCCCACCAGTGACTTTTGTCCCTTATTATTTTAAATCAACCCAAACTGATTCTACATCTTGATTTTCTGAGCCAATATCATTTCTCAGTACTGCACTGATCTCATCTTTATTAACAAAGCTACCCCACCTCCTTTTCCTTTCTTTCTGTCTGTCCTTCTGAAATGTCAAATACCCCTGAATATTTAGTTCCCAGACTTGGTCACCTTGCAACCATGTCTCTGCAATGGCTAACAGAGATCATACTCATTTATGTCTATTTGTGCCGTCAACTCATCTATCTGGCTATGAATGCTGCTTGCATGCGCTCTGTCCCTTCCTGTCACATTCTAGGTATCATTACCCCTATTGCTACCCTGCACTATTGCCTTCTCCTTTCTCTTTCACTTCTTACATTTCCCCTCACAACCCTTTCGCCACCCCCTCCCTCCCCACAACTCTTTCGCCACCCCCTCCCTCCCCACAACTCTTTCACCACCCCGCCTCCCCCCCACTATTTAGTTTAAAGCCCTATTTACAGCCCTAGTTATTCAATTAGCCAGGTCCCCACATGGTTCAAGTGAAGCCCATCCCAATAGAACAGCTTCCTCTTTCCCCAGTACTGGTGCCAGTGCCCATGAATCGAAACTCATTTCTCCCACACCAATCTTTGAGCCACATATTCAACTCTCTGATCTTATTTACCCTATGCCAATTTGCTCGTGGTTCAGATAGAAATCCAGAGATTATTAGCTTTGTGGTTCTGCTTTTTAATTTAGTCCCTAGCTGCTCATACTCCCTCAGCAGAACCTCTTTCTTTGTCCTACCTATGTCATTAGTACCCATGTGGACCACAACTTTATCTTTCCCCTCCCTCTCCAAGTTTCTTTCCAGCCCAGAGGAGATGTCCTTAACCCTGGCACTGGGCGGGCAACACAGCCTTCGGGACTCTCACTCTCGGCTGCAGAGAACAGTATCTGTCCCCCTAACTATACTGTCCCCTACCACTACTACATTTCTTTTTACTCCCCCAACTTGAATGGCCCCCTGTACCACAGTGCTGTGGTCAATTTGTTCATCCTCCCTGCAGTCCCTGCTCTCGTCCACACAGGGAGCAAAAACCTCGTACCTGTTAGACAAATTCAAGGGCTGAGGCGCCTCCAATGCTACCTTCTGGATCCCTATACCTACCCCACTCGTAGTCATGCCCTCCTGTCCCTGACCACAGACCAAATTTGAATTATTTAACCTAAAGGGTGTGACTGCCGACTGGAACACAGCATCCGGGTAACTCTCCCTCTCCTTCATGTATCGCAGTGACTGAAGCTCGGACTCCAGCTCATCAACTCTGAGCCAAAGTTCCTCAAGCCCTTGAATCCCCTATAGTTAGAATCTGAGTATCTTAGCCTTGAATATATTCAATGGCCCAGCCTCCACAGCTCTTTGGGGAAGAGAATTCCAAAGCTTCGTGACCCTCAGAGAAGAAATTCCTCCTCATCTCCATCTTAAATGGGTGACCCCTTATTCTGAAACTATGCCCTCTAGTTCTAGATTCCCCACGAGGGGAAACATCCTCTCAGCACTTACCCGGTCAAGCCCCCTCAGAATCTTATGCTTCAATAAGATCACCTCTCATTCTTCTAAACTCCAATGAGTACAGGCCCAACCTTTCCTCATAAGCCAACCCATATTCCAGGAATCAACCTTGTGAACTTTCTCTGAACTGCCTCCAATGCACTAAGTATATCCTTTCTTAAATAAGGAGACCAAAGCTGTATGCAGTACTCCAGGTGCGGTCTCACCAACACGCTGTACAGTTGTAGCAAGACTTCCCTACTTTTATATTCCATCCCCCTTGCAATAAAGGCCAGCATTCCATTCGCCTTCCTAATTACTTGCTGTACCCGCATGCTTTTTGTGTTTCATAGAAACATAGAAAATAGGTACAGGAGTAGGCCATTCGGCCCTTCGAGCCTGCACCACCATTTGATAAGATCATGGCTGATCATTCTCTCAGTACCCGTTTCCCGCTTTCTCTCCATACCCCTTGATCCCCTTAGCTGTAAGGGCCATATCTAACTCCCTCTTGAATATATCCAATGAACTGGCATCAACAACTCTCTGCGGCAGGAAATTCCACAGGTTAACAACTCTCTGAGTGAAGAAGTTTCTCCTAAATGGCCTACCCCTTATCCTAAGACTGTGTCCCCTGGTTCTGGACTTCCCCAACATCAGGAACAATCTACCCGCATCTAACCGGTCCCATCCCGTCAGAATCGTGTATGTTTCTATGAGATCCACTCTCATCCTTCTAAACTCCAATGTATAAAGGCACACTTGATCCAGTCTCTCCTCATATGTCAGTCCAGCCATCCTGGGAATCAGCCTGGTGAACCTTCGCTGCACTCAATAGCAAGAACATCCTTCCTCAGATTAGGAGACCAAAACTGAACACAATATTCCAGGTGAGGCCTCACCAAGGCACTGTACAACTGCAGTAAGACCTCCCTGCTCCTATACTCAAATTCCCTAGCCATGAAGGCCAACATACCATTTGCCTTCTTTACCGCCTGCTGTACCTGTATGCCAACTTTCAATGACTGATGAACCATAACACCCAGGTCTCGTTGCACCTCCCCTTTCCAAATCTGCCACCATTCAGATAATATTCTGTCTTTGCGGTTTTGCCTCCAAAGTGGATAACCTCACTTTATCCACATTATACTGCATAAGCCCACTCACCTAACCTGTCTCAGTCACCCTGCAGCCTCTTAGCGTCCCCCTCACCGCTCACTCCGCCACCATGTACAAGGACACCCAGATCCCTCTGTACCGCAGCATTCGGTTTTCCACTTAAATAATATTTTGCTTTTCTATTCTTCCTACCAAAGTGGATAACCTCACATTATCCCACACTATACTCTATTTGAAAAATTTTTGACCACTCCTTTAACCTACCTATATCCAATTACAGACTCTTTGTGTCTGCCTCACAACTTGCTTTCCCACCTGTCTTTGTATCATCAGCAAATTTGCCGACACTACTCTCAGTCCCTTCATTCAAGTATTAATATAGATTGTAAATAGTTGAGGTCCCAGCACTGATCCCTGTGGCACCACACTAGTTAGCTGGCCAACCTGAAAATTACCCATTTATTCCGACTCTGTTTTCAGTTAGTTCGCCAATCCTCTATCCATGCTAATATATTACCCCCCAACCCCGTGAGCTTTTATCTTGTGCAGTAACCTTCTAAGTGGCACCTTATGAAATGCCTTTTAGAAATCCAAATACACTACATCTACTGGTTCCCCTTTATCCACTCTGCTCATTATATCCTCACAGAACTCTAATAAATTTGTCAAACATGATTTTCCTTTCATAAAACCATGTTGACTATGTTTGAATATATTATGATTTTCTAAATGTCCTTAATAACAGATTCTAGCATTTTCCAAATGACAGATGTTAGGCTAACTGGCATATAGTTTCTTGTTTTTTGTCTTCCTCCTTTCTTGAATAGGGATGTTATATTTGAGGTTTTCCAATCTGCTTGGACTTTTCCAGAATCTAGGTAATTTTGGAAGATTACAACAATTGCATCCACTCTCTGCAGCCATTTCTTTTAAGAACCTAGGATGCAGACCATCAGGTCCAGGGGACATGTCAGCCCTTAGTCCCATTAGTTTGCCTAGTACCTTTTCTCTAGTGATGGCGATTGTTTTAATTTCCTTTCTCCCTTTTGCCCCCTGATTTTCTACCATTATTAGGATGTTTTTAGTGTCTTCGACCATGAAGACAGATACAAAATATTTGTTCAAAGTCTCTGCCATTTCCTTGATTCGCATTATTAATTCCCCAGTCTCATCCTCTAAGGGACTAACAAATGTTTACTTTAGCTACTGTTTCTTTTTATATACTTGTAGAAGCTCTTACTGTCTCTCTATATTTCTTGTTAGTTGACTCTCAATCTATTTTCTCCCTCTATTATTTTTTTAGTCATCCTTTGTTGGCTTCTAAAATGTTCCCAATCTTCTAGCCTACCACTAATCTTTGCAACCTTGTATGCCTTACTTTCCTTAGTTAGCCACGGATGGTTAATCCTTCTCGTAGAGAATCTTTCTTTCTTAATGGAATATATCTTTGTTGAGAATTATGTCTACCACTGCTTATCTATTTTCCTAGTCCACTTTAGCCAAATCTGTCTTCATACCTTTGTAATTGCCTTTATTTAGGTTTAACACACTAGTTTCTTATTCTCAAACTGAATGTGAAATTCTATCATGTTATGATCACTGTTCCCTAATTAATTAATTAATCCCCTCTAATTACACATTACCAGATTTAAAAAGCCTGCTCCCTGGTTGGTTCCACAACATATTGTTCTAAAAAAAAAACTGACCCGAATACATACTCTATGAACTCGTCCTCAAGGCTACCTTTGCCAATTTGATTTGTCCAATCTATATGAAGATTAAAGTTGCCCACAATTATTGCAATACCTCTCTTACAAGCCCCCATTATTTCTTGATTTATACTCTGTCTTGCAGTGTAGCAACTGATAGGGGGTCTATAGACTACTCCCATCAGTGACTTCTTTCGCTATTTCTCATCTCCACCCAAACTGGTTCTACATCTTGATCTTCTGAGCCAAGATCATTTCTCACCAGTGTACTGATCTCATCCTTTAACAGAGCTACCCCATCTCCTTTCTGCCTATCCTTCCAAAACGTCAAGTAATTCAGTTCTCAACCTTGCTCAGCTTGCAACCACGTCTCTGTAATGGCTATCAGATCACACCCATTTATTTTTATTTGTGCCATCAATTCATCTATTTTGTTACGAATGCTGCGTGCATTCAGATAGAGCCTTTAATTTTGTCTTTTTACCGTTACCATTTTTGCTTACTCTGACCCCATTTGCTGGTGCACTCTTATAGAAATTTACAGCATGGAAGGAGATCATTTCGGCCCATCGGGACCATTCGAGCCGACAAAAAGCTATCTAGCCTAATCCCACTTTCCAGCTCTTTATCCGTGGCCTTGTCAGTGACGGCACTTCAAGTGCAAATCCAGATACTTTTAAAATGTGGTGAGGGGTTCTGCCCCACCCTCAAATCCCCTCTAAACCTCCTACCAATTATTTCAATCAATGCCCCCTGGTTGTTGACCTCTGCTAAGGGAAATAGGTCCTTCCTATTCACCCAATCTAGGCACCTCATAATTTTATACACCTCAATAAGGTCTCCCCTCAGCCTCTGTTCCAAAGAAAACAGATCCAACCTCTCCAATCTTTCTTCATAGTCAAAATTCTCCAGTCCAAACATTCTTGTAAATCTCCTCTGTACCCTTTCCCGTGCAATCACATCTTTCCTGTAATGTGGTAATTAGAACTGCTGCAGTATTCTAACTAATGTTTTATACAGTTCAAGCATTACCTCCCTTGCTGTTGTATTCTATGCCTCGGCTAATAAAGGCAAGTATTCCATATGCCTTCTTAATCACAAACACTCCAAGGTCCCTTTGTTCCTCTGCATTTCTCAGTAGCCCTCCCCAAATGCAGTACCTCACACTTCTCAGGATTGAATTCTATGTGCCACTGGTCTGCCCACATGACCAGTTCATTGATAGCTTCCTGCAGTCTACAGCTTTCTGCTTATCAACCACACGGTCAATTTTTGTAACATCTGCAAACTTTTTAATTATACCTCCTACGTTCCAAGTCTAAATCATTGATATATACCACAAAAAGCACGGAACCTAGTACTGAGCCCTGCGGAACTCCACTGTAAACAGCCTTCCAGTCACAAAAACACCCATCGACCATTACCCTTTGCTTCCTGCCTCTGAGCCAATTTTGGATCCAACTTGCCACTTTGCCCTGGATCCCATGGGCTTTTACTTTTGTGACCAGTCTGCCATGTGGGACCTTATCAAAAGCTTTGCTAAAATTCATATACACTACATCAAATGCAGTACCCTCATTGAATTTTTTGAGGAGGTAACAAGGAGTGTCAATCAAATTAGTCAGACATGACCTTCCCTTAACAAATCCATGCTGACTGTCCTTACTAAATCCGTGTCTTTCTAAATGAAGATTTATCCCGACCCTCAGAATTTTTTCCAATAATTTTCCCACCACCGAGGATAGGCTGATTGGCATGTAATTACTTGATCTATCCCTTTCTTCCTTTTTAAACAAAGGTCGTCGTCATAGGCAGTCCCTCGAAGCGAGGATGACTTGCTTCCACGCCAAAAAGGGATGAGTTCACAGGTGTTTCAATGAAGGACCTAATATTCCAGATCCCGAACTACATCGTGAAGGGTGGAAGATATCTGTGCGTGGATTTTTTTAATGTGTGGTGGCCGTTGCACACCAGCCACCACACGGGCTTGACAGAGCTAGGTCTTGTGGCAAGGATTACCCAAGACTAACTGGAGACCAGCTCTGCTGCACAGACCGAGCGCGCACACATATCGCAGTGTGGGCTGGCCTGTGTTGCACCTGGGCCTTCGCCCCTTCTGGGCCCCAGATACATGCCTCTCTTGGGCCCTGGTCACTTCCCTCTATGGACTCATGCTGCTCCTTCGCCCCTCCTACTATGTCTGCCCACACTGCAAATAGCAACCATGCTTCGTAGCCGTCTCCCTCCTGCAGCAGCATGCGCTGCTCCCCCTGTAACCACTCCCAATCTAGCCCCCTCCCTGTTAACCCCCCCTCCATCCTAGCCCCCTCCCTGTTAACCCCCCCCTCCATCCTAGCCCCCTCCCTGTTAACCCCCCCTCCATCCTAGCCCCCTCCCTGTTAACCCCCCCTCCATCCTAGCCCCCTCCCTGTTAACCCCCCCTCCATCCTAGCCCCCTCCCTGTTAACACCCCCTCCATCCTAGCCCCCTCCTGTTAACACCCCCTCCATCCTATCTCTCTCCCCTGTAACCCTTCCCCCTCTATCCTATTACCCCTCCCCCTCTATCCTATTCCCCCTTCCCCTCCATCCTAATTCCTCTCCCCCTCCATCCTATTCCCCTCTCCATCCTATTCCCCCCTGTAACTCCTCCCGTAACTCCTCCCCCTCCATCCTATTCCCCCCTTTCCCTCCATCCTATTTCCCCCTTCCCCTCCATCCTATTCCCCCCTCCATCCTATAGCCCCTCCCCCTCGATTCTATTGCCCCTCCCCCTGTAACGCATCCCCCTCGATCCAATTCCCCCTCCCCCTGTAACCCCTCCCCCTGTAACTCCTCCCCTTGATCCTATAACCCCTCCCCCTCGATCATATAGCCCCTTCCCCTGTAACTCCTCCCCCTCGATCCAATTCCCCCTCCATGCTATTCCTCCTCCCCTGTAACCCTTCCCCTTGATCCTATAGCCCCTCCCCTCGATCCTATTCCCCCTCCCCCTGTAACCCCTCACCCTCTATCCTATTCACCTTCCCCCTGTCCCTCCATCCTATTCCTATTCCCCCTCCCCATCCATCCTATTCCCCGCCCTCCATCCTATTCCCCCTCCACCTTCTCCTCCCCCTCATTCCCCCTCCCCTGTAACTCCTCCCCCTCCATCCTCCCTCCCCTGTAACTCCTCCCCCTCCATCCTATTTCCCCTCCCCCTCCCTCTCCATACTATTCCCCCCTCCCCCTCCCCCTCCATCCTATTCCCCCTTCCCCCTATAACCCCTCCATCCTATTCCCCCTCGCCCTGTAACCCCTCCCCCTACATCCTATTCCCCCCTCCATCCTATTCTCCCCTCCCTCTCCCCGTCAATCCTATTAGCCCCTCCCCCTGTAACCCCTCTCCGGTAACCCTATCCCCCTCGATCCTACAGCCCTTCCCCCTCGATCCTACAGCCCCCACCCCTGTAAACCCTCCCCCTCGATCCAATTCCCCCTCCCCTGTAACCCCTCCCCCTCTATCCTATTCCCCCCACGCCCTGTAACCCCTCCACCTGTAACACCTCCCTTTGATCCGAAAGCCTCTTCCACTGTAACTCCTCCCCGTCGATCCAATTCCCCTCTATCCTATTCCCCTCCCCCTCGATCCTATTCCCTCTCCCCCTGTAACCCCTCCCCCTCCATCCTATTCCCCCTCCTCCTCCATCCTATTCCCCCTCCTCCTGTAAACCCTCCCCCTCCATCCTAATCCCCCGCCACCTCCCCCTCCATCCAAATCCCCCTCCCCCTACATCCTAATCCCATTCCCCCTCCATCCCGTTCCCCCTCCCCCTCCATTCCATTCCGCCCCTCCCCCTCCATCCTATTCCCCCCCTCCCCCTCCATCCTATTCCCTCCCTCCCCCTCCATCCTATTTCTCCCCCTCTCCCACCATCCTATTTCTCCCCCTCTCCCACCATCCTATTTCTCCCCCTCCCCCTCCATCCTATTTCCACCCACCCCCTCCATCCTATTCCCCCTCCATCCTATTCCCCCTCCATCCTATTCCCTCATCCCCCTCCATCCTATTCCCCCTCCATCCTATTCCCCCATCCCCGTCCATCCTATTCCCCCTCCCCTCCATCTCCCCTCCCCCTCCATCTCCCCTCCCCCTCCATCCTATTCCCCCCTCCTCATCCCCTTCCATCCTATTCCCCCCTCCCCTACCATCCTATTCCCCCCACCCCCTCCCCTCCATCCTGTTCCCCCTCCCACCTCCATCCTATTCTCCCTCCCCCCTCCATCCTATTCTCCCTCCATTCTATTCCCCCCTCCCCCTCCATCCTATTCCCTCCATCCTGTTCCCCCTCCCCCTCCATCCTATTCCCGCCTCCCCCTCCATCTTATTCCCTGCCTCCCCCTCCCCCTCCATCCAATTCCCCCTCCCCCTATTCCCCCATCCCCCCATCCCCCTCATTCCCGCCTCCATCCTATTCCCCCTCATCCTCCCCCTCCATCCTATTCCCCCTCACCCTCCCCTCCAACCTATTCCCCCCTCCCCTCCATTCCGTTCCCCCATCCCCATCCCCCTCCATCCCATTCCCCACCTCCCCTCCATCCTATTCCCTGCTTCCCCCTCCCCCTCCATCCGATTCCCCCCTCCCCCTCCATCCAATTCCCCCCTCCCCCTCCTCCCCCATCCCCCCCTATTCAACCATCCCCCTCATTCCCCCCATTCCTCATTCCCCCCATTCCCCCTCCCCCTCCATCCTATTCCCCCTCACCCTCCCCCTCCATCCTATTCTTCCTATTCTCCCTCACCCTCCCCCTCCATCCTATTCCCCCTCATCCTCCATCCTATTCCCCCTCCCCCTCCCTCCTATTCCCCCTCCCTCCTATTCCCCCCTCCATCCTAATCCCCAGTCCCCCTCCCCCTCCCCCATCCTATTCCCCCCTCCACCCCCATCCTATTCCACCTCACCCTCCATCCTATTCCCCCCACTCCCCCTCCATTCTATTCCCCCTCCATCCTATTCCCTCCCCTCCATCCTATTCCCTCCCTCCCCTCCATCCTATTCCCCCCTCCATCCTAATCCCCACTCCCCCTCCCCCTCCCCCATCCTATTCACCCCTCCACCTCCATCCTATACCACACTCCCCTCCTTCCTATTCCCCCCTCCATCCTAATCCCCACTCCCCCTCCATCCTATTCCCCACTCCCCCTCCCCCTCCATCCTATTCCCCACTACCCCTCCCCCTCCATCCTATTCCCCACTCCCCCTCCCCCTCCATCCTATTTCCCACTCCATCCTATTCCCCCCCTCCCCTCCCCTCCATCCTATCCCCCCTCCCCCTGCATCCTATTCCCCCTCCCCCTCCATCCTATTCCCTACTCCCCCTCCCCCTCCATCCTATTTCCCCTTCCATTCTATTCCCCCCCACTCCCCTCCCCTCCATCCTATCCCCCCTCCCCCTGCATCCTATTCCCCCTCCCCCTCCATCCTATTCCCCCCTCCCCCTCCATCCTATTCCCGGCCCTCCCCCTCCATCATATTCCCCCCGCCCCTCCATCCTATTCCCGCCCTCCCCCTTCCATCCTATTCACCCCTCCCCCTCCATCCTGTTCCCTCCCTCCCCCTCCATCCTGTTCCCCCTCCCCCTCCATCCTGTTCCCCCCTCCATCTCCATCCTGTTCCCCCCCTCCCTCTCCATCCTGTTCCCCCCTCCCCCTCCATCCTGTTCCCCCCTCCCCCTCCATCCCGTTCCCCCCATCCCCCTCCATCCCGTTCCCCCCATCCCCCTCCATCCCATTCCCCCTCCCCATCATCCTATTCCCTGCCTCCTCCTCCCCCTCCCCTCCCCCTCCATCCAATTTCCACCTCCCCCCTATTCCCCCATGCCCCTCATTCCCCCCTCCCATTCCCCCTCACCCTCCCCTCCATCCTATTCCCCCCATCCCCCTTCCCACTATTCCCCCCATCCCCCTCCATCCTATTCCCCCCACCCCCTCCATCCTATTCCCCCTCCCCTCCATCCTACTCCCCCCTTCCCCCTCCATCCTATTCCCTCCCTCCCCCTATTCTCCCTCCACCCTCCATCCTATTCCCTCCCTCCTCCCCTCCATCATATTCCCTCCCGCCCTCCCTCCATCATATTCCCTCCCTCCCCCTTCATCCTATTCCCGCCCTCCCCTCCACTGTATTCCCTCCCTCCCCCTCCACTCTATTCCCTCCCTCCCCCTATTCCCCCTCCATCCTATTCCCTCCCTCCCCCTCCATCCTATTCCCTCCCCCTATTCCCCCTCACCCCTCCATCCTATTCCCCCTCCTCCCCGTCCATCCTATTCCCTCCCTCCTCCCCCCTCCATCCTATTCCCTCCCTCCTCCTCCCTCCATCCTATTCCATCCCCCTCCCCCTATTCCCTCCCCCTCCCCCCTATTCCCTCCCTCCTCCCCCCTCCATCCTATTCCCTTCCCCCTCCATCCTATTCCCTCCCCCTCCATCCTATTCCCCCTCCCCCTATTCCCCCTCCCCTCCATCCTATTCCCCCCTCCCCTCCATCCTATTACATCCACCATCCCAATCCCCACTCCCCCTCCCCCTCCATCCTATTCCCCCCTCCCCATCCCCCTCCATCCCATTCCCCCCTCCCCTCCATCCCATTCCCTGCCTCCCCCTCCCCCTCCATCCGATTCCCCCTCCCCCTCCATCCAATTCCCCCCTCCCCCTCCTCCCCATCCCCCCTATTCAACCATCCCCCTCATTCCCCCCATTCCCGCTCCCCCTCCATCCTATTCCCCCTCACCCTCCCCCTCCATCCTATTCTCCCTCACCCTCCCACTCCATCCTATTACCCCTCATCCTCCATCCTATTCCCCCTCCCCCTCCCCCCTATTCCCCCTCCCTCCTATTCCCCCCTCCATCCTAATCCCTCCTATTCCTCCCTCCATCCTAATCCCCACTCCCCTTCCCCCTCCCCCTCCCCCATCCTATTCCCCCCTCCACCCCCATCCTATTCCCCCTCACCCTCCATCCTATTCACCCTCCCACTCCCCCTCCATCCTATTCCCCCTCCCCCTCCCCCTCCATGCTATTCCATCCTCTCCATCCTATTCCCTCCCTCCCCTCCATCCTATTCCCCCCTCCATCCTAATCCCCACTCCCCCTCCCCCATCCTATTCCCCCCTC